>NW_022630311.1:0-25426 GCF_010909765.2 Amblyraja radiata
CCCCCTCCCCCTCTCCCTCTCCCTCTCCCTCCCCCTCATCCCTCTCCCTCTCCCTCCCCCTCCCTCTATCCCTCTCTCTATCTCTATCTCTATCTCTATCTCTCTCCCACCAGGTTTACTTCACTCCTCTGAATTCGGCAATTCAGTTGAAGGGCATTGAACTAATTATTGTAATCATGATTGTTGGGTTTGAGTTGAGCCATCTAACATTGTGTCCATTATCTGCCTGTTCCCGTGCAAGATGTTCAACAGAAACACAAGGAGACTCTGCGAGCACAGACTGAAACACTGAGTGTGAACACTATCCTGATGAACGAGAAGGTTAAGAATTTCCTGCTGCTTGATCGATACGCTGAGCTCACAATCATCTCCACTGTTCGAGATCGGACACTGGTGGAACATGAGCTGCTGGCAAGAGGCCGGGACCATGAGGAATGGCAAGAGAAACATCTCCGGGGAGAACTGGAAAAAAATCAGGACTGATCAATTGTTCCACAGCAGCTTTTCCCGGAGTAAATCCCGATCTGGGAGTTCAGCATCAGTAGCCGGAGTCGCGGGGAGTTCAGCATCAGTGTCCGGAGTCGCGGGGATCGGAAAAACAACAATGGTGCAGAAGTTTGTTCATGACTGGGCCACAGGGAAAATATACCAACAATTCCAGTTTGTCTTCAGTTTCAAATTCCGGGATTTGAACATGATTAAACACAGAATAAACCTGAGGGAACTGATTCTGGATCAGTATCCTTACTTTGGGAATATGCTGCCGGAGGTCTGGAAGAACCCAGAGGGATTACTGTTTATATTCGACGGTCTGGATGAATTCAAGGGCAGAATCGATTTTGCTGACAGTCGGAGAGAGACAGAACCTAAGCACCAGTGTCCAGATCCCGAGTGGTGGTGTGAAGTGTCTGACATTGTGTACAATTTAATCCAGCACAAGCTGCTCCCAGGTTGTTCAGTGCTAGTCACCACCCGCCCCACTGCGTTACATTTACTGGAAAAGGCAGAGATCAGTGTCTGGGCTGAAATCCTGGGATTTGTTGGAGAGGAACGGAAGGAATATTTCACCAGGTATTTTGAAGATCAGACGGTGGCAGCAGCTGTTTTCAAACATGTGAAGGAGAACGAGATCCTGTACACCATGAGCTACAACCCCGCCTACTGCTGGATCCTTGTCCTGGCACTGGGCCCCTTCTTCAGACAAACACACCGGGACCCGCAGCGAGTTCCCAAGACCATCACACAACTATATTGCTACTTTATTTACAACATTCTGAAAAACCACGGCCGTGAGATTGAGAACCTCCGTGAGGTGTTACTGAGGGTTGGTCAGATGGCCTTCACTGGAGTGGCTGAGAAGAACATTGTGTTCACAGATGGAGATTTGATCAAATACAATCTGCAGCCTTCCCAGTTCCTGTCCGGGTTCCTAATGGAACTTTTGGAGAGAGAGGATTCAGCCCGGAGCGTGGTGTACACCTTCCCGCACCTCACCATCCAAGAGTTTGTAGCTGCACTCGCACAATTCCTGACTGTAGATTGTGGGGATATCACGACACTCCTCATTGAAGCCCATGGCAATTCAGACGGGCGATTTGAAGTATTTCTCCGTTTTGTCGCTGGTCTCTCCTCCCCACGGACAGCTTGGATCCTGGAGGAGTTTCTGGGTAAATTCCCTCATCAAACCATCTGCCGAGTGAGTGACTGGGTGAAGGGGGAGGTTAAACGCTGGGCTAGAAACACAGAGACTGTCGCTGGTAAACGGAGGCTCCTGAACACGATGCACTACCTGTTTGAGTCTCAGAATCCTGCACTGGCTCAGCAGACACTGGGATCTGTGGAAACACTTACATTCTATGGACTGGGACTGACCCCGATTGACTGTGCGGTCCTGTCTCATGCCATCAGGCTCTGTGATACAATCAAACACCTCGATCTGGGGAACTGCCGCATTCAGTGTGAAGGTCTCCAGCGGCTGGGACCGGTTCTGCACAAGTGTCAACGCTTGAGGTAACTGTCCATTTGATGCTAACACTGAACTGTAAAATTGTTCCACTATTTTGTTATTCCGTCCGTCCAACACCCCTTCTATGGGGCCGAGCGGCTGTCACTGTGCACGGGGTGGTTGGGCTCCCCCGGGTCACGGTGATCGACCCCTTCCCCCGGGACACGCCTGTTGCCTGCCCTGCCCTGCCCTGCCGCCGTTCACTGCACGGGGAATGAGAAAAAATCTTGTCCCGGTTGTCGGGGAATGAGAATAAATGGTGAAAGTCACCAAACACCCACATCCACACAGATTTGTTCAATAGATTAAATTAGATTATTTAATGACCACACAGTCAAGCTGGTGGAATTCAGGTTCAGTACAGGATGTTACAAGGTAGGCAGATTCCCGTCAAACATAACATAAAACACAACATCATACAATATACAGTACATGCATGGGGAGGATATGTGCTGTTATCATAATGTGTTCAGAATTCGGATTGCGTGTGGGTAAAAATTGTTTTTAAATCGAGATGTCTTGCCGGGCAGTGAGCTGTAGCGCCTTCCTGACGGCAGCAGGTGGAAGATGTGGTGAGCTGGGTGGGAGGGATCAGAGATGATTTTCTTCACCCTTGACACGGACCGTTTGTGATGGAGTGATTCTATTGATGGAAGGGGAGTGCTGATGATTTTGGATGCTTTGTTAACTATGCGTTGTAATTTATTACGGGAGTGAGTGTCTAAACTGCTGAACCAGACTGTAATTGATGAAGTGAACATGCTTTGGATGATGGCTGTGTAGAATTTGATTATGAGGTGTTTCCTTACTCTAAACTTCTTGAGCTGGCAGAGGAAGAAGAGTCTTTGGTTGGCTTTTTTGTAGATGTGATTTGAATTGATTTTCCATTTGAGGTTATTGCTTATGTGAGTGCCAAGAAATTTGAATGAGTCAGTGGTGGATATGGGTTCGCCTGAGATGAGTAGGGGGGTCTTGGGTTGTGCCTTACGTCTGAGATCAATGATGAGTTTGTGTGTTTTTGATGTGTTGAGTAAGAGGTTATTATCTGTGCACCAAGTGACTGCTTTGTGTGTTTGAGTGCGGTATTCTGTTTCATTATTGTTCGAGATGAGACCTATGATGGTTGTGTCATCTGCGTATTTATAAATTTTAACTGAACTATGCTGGGAGGTGAATTGGTTTGTGTAGAGTGAGAATAACCAGGGTGACAAGACGCAGCCCTGAGGGGCTCCTGTGCTGAGGTGCAGGGGGTGAGATATTGTGTTATGTATCTTCACCCTCTGTTGTCTGTTCCAAAGGAAGCTGTAGATCCAGTGACAGATGCAGGGGTCGGTGTTCATGTCCGTTAATTTATGGAAGAGTTTAACCGGGTTGATGGAGTTAAATGCCGAACTGAAGTCCATGAACAGGATGCGGGCGTACGTGTTGGCGGTTTCCAGGTGTTGCAGAGTGTGATGAATGGCCAGATTGACTGTGTCTTCCACTGACCTATTGGCTCTGTATGTGAATTGGTGTGGGTCCAAGTTGGAGGAAGTGCTGGTTTTGAGGTGAGCAAGAATAATGCGCTCGAATGACTTCATGGCCACAGATGTAAGGGCAATCGGTCTATAGTCATTGAGGCAGGATGATGTGTTGGACTTGGGCACAGGGATGATGGTAGATTGTTTGAAGCACTGGGGCACGGTACATTGGCAGAGGGATGAGTTGAAGATGCCGGTGAATACAGGGGCCAGTTCTGCTGCACAGTGATGAAGCACTGCTGGGCTGTTGTTGTCTGGGCCTGCAGATTTATTTTTATTCTGTCTCCTGAAGGTAGTCCTCACCTCGGCCTCCTGGATGTGGAATGGAGGGGGAGGAAGAGGAGAGGGACACAATGGTGGAGGGACTGGAGACTGTTCAAACCTGCCATAGAAAGTGTTCAATCTATCTGGGAGTTGATGATCATTATCTGGGATAGGGGTGGATTTCTTTTTGTAGTTGGTCATTTCCTGGAGTTTTTTCCAGACAGTTCTAGTGTTGTTTGTTGATATTTCTTGTTCTAATTTGGTGGCATAATTGTGTTTGGCTTTCCTTATTGTGGACCTTAATTTATATTTTGCAGCCATGTAGTCCTGCTTGTTTCCAGATTTATATGCAGCATTTTTATCAGTTCTTAATTGTTGAATTTCTTTTGTGAACCAGGGCTTATTGTTATATTGTTTAACAGTTCTTGAAGGGATACAGAGTTGCTCGCAGAATTGGACATATGACGTTACTGTGTCCGTGGGTTGAGGGATAATGTGTTGAGGGAGAAGTTGTCTATCTCAGCCTCACCGGGCGGGGTTTGTATCCGTTTGTTTCTTACTCTGTCTGTTTGTGTTTAGACTGGGACACAACGACCTGGGAGACTTCGGAGTGAAACTGGTGTCTGCGGCTCTGAGGAACCCGGACTGTAAAATACAGATACTGTGGTAAGTCCCAGACTGTGAGAGATTGTGTTTACACTCACTGGGTGTCTGACACTGAACATTAATATGATCAGTAATTGTGTCACTGATAAACACTGGGGATTTGCACCGTCTCCTGTCTCTCTGTGTCCCTCACCCTCACTCTCTCTCATCTCCAGGCTGCAACTTGTCGGTCTCACAGATTCTGGAGCCAAGAATCTCGTCTCCGCTCTCAGTACAAACACCTCACTGATGGAGCTGGACCTGACAGGGAACTCCCTCACAGACCGATCTGTCCCCGCTCTCCGCGACCTCATTCTGACCCTCCCGAGACTGGAGTGGATCGGGTGAGTGTTTGTGTTAATGTTTAATGTGATCAAATATCAGGGGATCCATCCATCCATCCGCGGGCTTCTTTCTCCTGTGATTTTGTTCTGTAAGTGTTGTTGAAATATTAACCCCAGTCCCTGTTATTGGCACTGTTGTTTCATCTGTTTATTTCCTCTTTATTCCTCCACATGTTTCAGGCTGGAGAAGAATAAGTTCAGTCCAACAGGGAAGAAGGAACTGAGGTCGCTGCAGGAACCCAGACCTGGACTGACAGTGATCGTGTGAACATCTCGTGGTGTAAACGTCACCGCCCTGGGGACCGGAATATTGTTGGCCGATTCCCCGCACTCCCTCCCCTTTAAACGGCCGCCGTCCCTCCCCTTTAAACCCCGACGCTTCCCGGGCGGTGACGTCAGAGGCGGCCCTGCCCGCTGTCACGTGCCCTGGGTACTCTGCGCTGCTGATGCTGCTGATGATGCCAGATATCCGGTGCTGCCTGCCTGCCATCCAAACATAGAAAATAGGTGCCGGAGTAGGCCATTCGGGCCTTCGAGCCAGCACCGCCATTCAATATGATCATGGCTGATCATCCAACTCAGTATCCTGTACCTGCCTTCTCTCCATACCCCCTGATCCCTTTAGCCACAAGGGCCACATCTAACTCCCTCTTAAATATAGCCAATGAACTGTGGCCTCAACTACCTTCTGTGGCAGAGAATTCCAGAGACTCAACACTCTCTGTGTGAAAAATGCTTTCCTCATCACGGTCCTAAAGGATTTCCCCCTTATCTTTAAACTGTGACCCCTTGTTCTGGACTTCCCCAACATCGGGAACAATCTTCCTACATCTAGCCTGTCCAACCCCTTAAGATTCTAGAAGATCCCCCCTCAATCTTCTGAATTCTAGCGAGTACAAGCCGAGTGTATCCAGTCTTTCTTCACATGAAAGTCCTGACATCCCAGGAATCAGTCTGGTGAACCTTCTCTGTACTCCCTCTATGGCAAGAATGTCTTTCCTCAGATTAGGAGACCAAAACTGTACGCAATACTCCAGGTGTGGTCTCACCAAGACCCTGTACAACTGCAGTACAACCTCCCTGCTCCTATACTGTAATCCTCTATGGCAAGAATGTCTTTCCTCAGATTAGGAGACCAAAACTGTACGCAATACTCCAGGTGTGGTCTCACCAAGATCCTGTACAACTGCAGTAGACCTCCCTGCTCCTATACTCAAATCCTCTATGGCAAGAATGTCTTTCCTCAGATTAGGAGACCAAAACTGTACGCAATACTCCAGGTGTGGTCTCACCAAGACCCTGTACAACTGCAGTAGAACCTCCCTGCTCCTATACTCAAATCCTTTTGCTATGAACACTGTCATATTATGTTTATTGGTCATTTGAGTAGCTGCTAGTTATTGTAACACCATGCAGATGAATTGTGTGAGTGAGTGGACTTTAATAAACATGTATTGTACCTTGACGTGTATATGACTCGACTCATTACAACGAGGACAGCACAAGAATGGACCCTTCAGCCCACAATATTTGTGAATGAAAACATTTGTGTATCGGCTGAAGTTACCCACTCATCCATTCCTCTCCCTACCTTGTACTCTTGTTCACTGAAATATCTCTCGTACGCTAGAACGAAGACGACATTCTCCACCGCCTCTTGAGTCGCCGCTTCCAGCCTCTTGCGGTAATGATTTGTCAAATCCAGCAGCTGCGAATCATCACACCTTTCCAGGAGCTCCGTCATCGAAGACATTGGACGAGCTGTGATGAATCAAAATAATGGAATTGTCTGTTTTCCTCCACCGATAGCTGTCACCACCCCACTCTGCTAAATGGCAGACCACATAGAAACATAGACAATAGGTGCAGGAGTAGAGGCCATTCGGCCCTTCGAGCCTGCACCACCATTCAATATGATCATGGCTGATCATCCAACTCAGTATCCTGTACCTGCCTTCTCTCCATACCCCCTGATCGCTTTAGCCACAAGGGCCACATCTAACTCCATCTTAAATATAGCCAATGAACTGTGGCCTCAACTACCTTCTGTGTCAGAGAATTCCACAGATTCACCACTCTCTGTGAGGGAAAAAAATGTTTTTCTCATCACGGTCCTAAAAGTTTTCCCCCTTATCCTTAAACTGTGGCCCCTTGTTCTGGACTTCCCCAACATCGGGAACAATCTTCCTGCATCTAGCCTGTCCAACCCCTTAAGAATTTTGTAAGTTTCTATAAGATCCCCCCTCAATCTTCTAAATTCTAGCGAGTACAAGCCGAGTCTATCCAGTCTTTCTTCCTCTCACCCCCTCCCATCTCCTCCCCCCATCTCCTCTCCCCCACCCCTCTCTCCTCCCCCTCTCCATCTCCTCTCCCCCTCTTCTCCTCTCCCCCCCTTCTTCTCCCCTCCCCCTCCCTCTCCCCATCTCTCTCCCCTCCTCAACCCTCCCTCATCACCCCAGCTCCTCACCCCATCCCCATCTCTCCCTCCTTCACTCCCTCCACACTATCTCTATGTCTTGAAAACTAAATAAAAAGATTTCGATTTAACTCTACCCCCTACTCCTCCTATCTCTCTCCGCCCCCACACTCTCCCCCTCTCTCCCCCCACCACCCTCCCTCCACACACTTCCCCCTCTCTCCCCCCAACCCTCCCTCCTTATCCCTCTCCTCCCGTCACCCAACTCCCTCTCCTTCCACACCCTTCCCCCACTCTCCCCTACCCCCTCCCCCACCCCTCCCCCTCCCACTCTCCCTCTCTCCTCCACACTCTTCCCCCTCTCTCCCCTACCCCATCCACACTCTTCCCCCTCTCCCCTCCACACTCTTCCCCCTCTCCTCACCCCCCACCCCTCTCCCTCTCTCCCACTACCCCATCTCCTCCTCCCTCCACACTCTACCCCCTCTCCCCCTCCCTCTCCCCCTCCCTCCACACTCTTCTCCCTCCCTTCCCACACCCCATCCCCTCCTCCCTCCACACTCTTTCCCCTCTCTCCCCTACCACACCTCTCCCCCCCCCCCCCCTCTCCCCTCTCCCTAATACCATATTCCAGGACAAACTTTCAATTACTAGATTAAACATCTATCCATTTCTTAATAAATGATTAACATTTTTAAATAGCCTAAGTGTCCAAATAATATTCACAAATAATTCACAATAAAACATGATTTTTAAATCTCATTTACATTAATTTATTGGCCAAATGGAAGGAATTTAGTGTTTAATTGCTGTAAATTGAAGTCCATTTAAATCAGCTTTCTAGTGGGATCCTGTGAACGCGCTGGTTTAGAACGTTCACATTGCGGTAGATTTGTGCCCTCAAATGCCCAGAAAAATACTGCGGGATATAATGGGCCCAAATTAGCTACTCGCAACATTAAACTTTGTATAAAGGGATCTTAAGAAGCCCTTTTTAATGTAAAAATAAACAGCCTACCTCCTGTTGTCCCCTGTATGAGATCCGGCCATTTGCCGGCGGTCGCGGGTTTAGAGGTTAATTTTTAAACTGCTATAACAATTAGATAAAGCCCTTAAAAGTAATAATAGCTAAAGCGACGGAATCTTCCAGCGATTTTTCGTTAATAATGAACTAGGCTGTACATCCTCGATTTGAACAGCCTAGGGGAAATCGTGTTTTAAACCCGCCCCCCTCTAAACGGCGCCAAAATCGCGCACACCCGCAGCGACAGATTTTCAGCGACGCTTCAGGTACGTTTTGCAACATACCTAAATAATACATTTTATTTATGGGCGCCTTTCAAGAGTCTCAAGGACACCTTACAAAAATTTAGCAGGTAGAGGAAAAACATGTAAGTGGAATGAAATAAATAGTAGAGACATGACTAGTACACAATGTAAAGACACACTCTTCCCCCTCTCTCCCCATCTCCTCTCCCCTCCCTCCCCACACTCTTCCCACCCCTCTCCCTCTCGCCACCCCTCTCTCTCCCCCACCCCTCTCCCTCTCCCCCCACCCTCTCCCTCTCCCCCCACCCCTATCCCTCTCTCCCCTCCCCCATCTCCCCCTCCCTCCACACTCTTACCCCCCTCTCCCCCCACACCCCACTCTCTCCCATTTTGTAAGGTGTCCTTGAGACTCTTGAAAGGCGCGCATAAATAAAATGTATTATTATTACTCTTCCTCCTCTCTCCCCTCACCCACTCTCTCTCCCCTACCCCATCTCCCCCTCCCCTATCTCCCCCTCTCTCCCTCCACACTCTTCCCCCCCTATCTTCCCTACCCCCTGCACACTCTTACCCCTCTCTCCTCCCCCCACACCCCACTCTCCCCCCACAACCCCTCTCCCCCCCCCACACCCCACCCTCTACCATTTTGTAAGGTGTCCTTGAGACTCTTGAAAGGCACCCATAAATAAAATATATTATTATTACTCTTCCTCCTCTCCTCCCCCACCCACTCTCTCTCTCCCCACCCCCTCTACCCTACCCCTCCACACTCTTCCCCCTATCTCCCGCTACCCACACTCTAAATCTCCCCCCCCCCACCCCTCCCCCTCCTCTGATACATCAGTCTGTAACAAATGGACACTTTGCACCTTGTTATTCTTGAAAACTAAATTAAAAGATTTCAATTAACTCTTCCCCACTCTCCCCCCCTCCCCTCTCCACTCTTCCCCCCTCTCTCCCCTACCCCCCTCCTCCCCTCCACACTCTTCCCCCTCTCCCCCTACCCCACTCCCTCCCACCCCCACTCCTCTCCCCCCACTCTTCCCCCACTCTCCTCCCCTTCCCCCCACCTCTCTCTCCCCCCCCCACACCTCCCCCCCTCTCCCCCTACCCTCTCCCTCCTCTCCCCCCCTCTCCCCCCCCCACTCCCCTCTCCCTACCCTCTCCCCCCCCCCACCTCCCCCCTCTCTCCCACCCCACCCTCCCCTACCCCCACCTCCCCTCCACAGTCTCCACACGCATCCCCTCCCCACCTCCCCTCTCCTACCCCTCTGTCCCTCTCCCCCCCCCATCTCCTCTCTCTCCCTCCACACTCTTCCCCCTCTCTCCCCTCCACACTCTTCCCCCTCTCTCCCATACCCCCTCTCCCCTCCACACTCTTCCCCCAAGATTCAAGATACATTTAATTGTCACATGTGCCAGATGGCCCAGTGAAATGGAATTCCCACACAGCCATACAATAAAAATAAACATAAAGGACACAACACACGATAGAATTTGACATAAAACATCCCCACACACACACACAGCAGAATCACAGTTCCCCACTGTGAGAAAAGGGTTAACAGACATAGTTGATTTAGACTAGGGATAGAAATATAACTTAGAAAGAAATAAGGTGTCAGCAGAAACCAGACTGCTGGTAGAATAGAAAGTAACAATATAAAGAACAGAGAGAAATTCTAGATAATAGCAGCAAGTACAGATGGTGACATTTCAAGGATGAGAGTCAGAAGATAACCACAGTCACACAAGAACATAACTGGGACTGGGGGAAGGGGCATTCTGTACTGCGCTTGCGTTATGAGATGCCATGAAAATGTACTCACACCCACTATGACAAGATGCCTAATTTAAATGCACATGCGATGCATGATAGGGGAGGTGCCTTTGACGTTGGGTGGGCGTTCCACGACGTTCTCGTGGGAATCTGGGCTTTATGTTATGATTGGAAGAAGCTCAATGGGGAGAGATGAGAATGTGATAATAATGAAAAGAAATGTATAAAGATAAAAGACATCCCGATCCTCGGTGTGCCTCTAGGGGACATCGGTGGAGAGGCACCTATTCTGCAGAATATGAAATTAATAAAAACACTTCTTTGTCTGAATTTGTCTCAAGAGCATTTGTGATTTTTGAATCTCACAACTTGGGGGCTCGTCCGGGATAGAGGGGGAAATCGACAGCCAGTGGCCTTCCTCTCGAAAATATTAGATCCAGTCTCCAGGGGATGGCCGGGATGCATACAAGCGGTAGCAGCTACCGCAATATTGGTGGAAGAGAGTAGGAAATTAACCTTTGGAGGTACTCTGGTTGTTTCTACACCACACACAGTAAGAACCATACTCACTCAGAAATCCAACAGATGGCTAACAGACTCTAGACTTTTAAAGTATGAGGCCATCCTGATGGAAAAAGATGATTTGATGATAATTACGGATAAGAACCTTAACCCATCCCAATTCCTGTATCCAGCGGAGAAACAGGGTGACAAGGAAGAGGGCCCAGTACACTGCTGTAGTGAAATAATAGATTTACAGACAAAAAGTAGAGAAGACTTAGAAGAGCAACCTCTGGCTGAGGGCAGCCGGTGGTTCATAGATGGATCCTCCAGGTGCATAGATGGAAAAAGACATAGTGGGTACGGTATAGTGAACGGGGAAACGATGGAGGAAATTGAAAGCGGCAGGCTGCCTGGTAGTTGGTCAGCTCAATCTTGTGAATTATATGCATTAATGAGAGCTTTAGAATTATTGGAGGGGAAGGAAGGGACAGTATATACCGATTCAAAATACGCTTTTGGAGTAGTACACACCTTTGGGAAGATCTGGAAAGAGCGAGGAATGATAACAACTCGAGGTAAAGAATTAGCACATGAGCAATTGGTAGGACAGACACTGGAAGCCTTGCAAAAACCAGAACGAATAGCCATTAGCATATGTGGCAGGGCATCAGAAGGGTAACACCCTGGAGGCCAGAGGAAATAGGGCAGTGGATGGGGTTGCAAAAAGAGCAGCCACAGAACAGATGGTAGAAATGAAGTCACTAATACCTTTAAGGGAACCAGAGGAAAAGATACCTATCTTTAGTGAGAAAGAACAGGAAAACATGAAAGAAATGGGGGCTCAGCGTACTTTAAATGGGAAATGGTGGACACCAAATGGAAAGCAGCTATTGAACAAAGAAATAATGAGGGAGTTATTAGGGAGATTACATGGACAAAGCCATTGGGGAACACAAGCCCTCTGTGACACCCTCCTCAGAACCTACGCTTGCTGTGGGATATTTACCATGGCCAAACAAGTCATAAGGGGCTGTGTAATATGTCAGCGAATTAATAAGAAAATCATGAGAGCAGTCCCAGGAGGAGGACAACCATTAGCAGTTCGGCCCTTCCAAAGAATACAGGTAGATTTTACCGAGCTGCCCCGGGTACGAACATGGAAGTACCTGTTAGTGGTAGTGGACCATTTCACCAGATGGGTAGAGGCATTCCCACGGCAACTGCCACCTCACAGGCGGTAGCCAAGATATTATTAGAACAAATTATACCCAGATATGGGATTGTGGAAACAATAGACTCAGATAGAGGGACCCATTTTGCCTCCAAAACACATGAAATGATATGTGAAGCACTGGGAATAGAATGGAAATTGCATACACCATGGCATCCCCAGAGCTCAGGAAAGGTGGAAAGAATGAATGGCACCTTAAAGACCCAAATCATCAAGTTGATAGAGGAAACGGGACTCCCCTGGACTAAGTGCCTCCCGATAGCCCTGTTGAGAATCCGAACAGCACCTCGAAAAGACATAGGGATATCACCATATGAAATGTTATTCGGAAATGTTATTAGGGAAGATAGAAGGAGTCCCAACAATACAAGGGAACGATGTGTTCCTGAGGAACTATTTACTGGCAGTGTCCCAATCGCTTGCAGAACTAAAAATTAAAGGATTGCTGGCCCAGAGCCCACCACTGGACTTCCCGATTCACTCAGTCAAGACTGTAGACTGGGTATTAATAAAAACGTGGAAAGAAGAAAAGCTGCAACCTAAGTGGACTGGACCGTACCTGGTGTTACTAATCACGGAGACAGCAGTACGAACAAAAGAGAAAGGGTGGACACACGCAAGTCGAGTTAAGGGTCTTGTGGAGGCCCCACCAGACGATATCAGCCCGTGGACTGTGCGCAAAGGAAAAGAACCATTGACTTTAATATTTACCAAGAATCCGCAGGAAAAATGAAGATTTCGTGTTGGTAGGTCGTGTGTTGGGTGGTTACCCAACTTGTAAGTAATGTAACATGCATAAAAATCACAATACCACAGAATAGAAGGTCCACCACCATCCCATTTAATGTATGTAAAGGACAATGACGGTGCGGCTATAGAATGTATGTATGCACCCATCCCTTCATCAAAATACGGGTGGCATCGGACCACCTATCAAACTGATAGGTGGAGAGTATATCAAAACCCGAACGAGAAATTGCCAGGACGCGTATATGTGAGCATACAGAGTGTCCAAATACAGGAAAGTGGTAGGTATTGGATATGTGCAGATAAAAAAGGGAAAGACGCATGTCTGAAGTTTGAGATAGAAGTAAAGCAAGATGGGAAGATGGTAATATACGAGGATAGGGGAGAGGTGTTCAAGATAGATGACAGTCAAAATAGGGATCCCGGGGCAACACCAGCACCACCAGTAGTCAGCAATGTCACCAGGGAAGATGAGTCTAAGGATCTGAAGATAATGATAGTAGCAGGAGAAACAGGATTAAGGCAGTTATATAAGAAAGGAATACCAACAGGGAGAAAAGGAGCCAACACCTGGCTTGCCTGGATGATGTACACAGCCAGAAGTATACAACGAACCAATTGTTACGCCTGCGCAGGAGCTAGGCCTCAGCTGGTCCCAGTACCATTTCCCCTGAATTGGGATAGAACACCTAGGGCTATGACATGTATACTACAGCTATTCACGAATCCCCTCTTACCAAAGACTGTGATATGCCAGAGTTATCATTACCTATTTCCAGCCAGCAACAACAATACAAAGGGCCGAAGGGAAGACCCTCGACCTCCTCCATTTACCATTCCTTTTGGGGAGGAGGGGTTTGAGTGCTATACAAGAAGTAACCCAGAGGGACAGGACATGGGGGGAGGTGCTCAACTGTAATAAGACGTATAATATAACGGCTGAGGAACAGGGGCCACTGTTCAATAGCTCCTGGCTGAACAAGCAGATAGTCAGTAGAGCCGATGTCTGGTGGTGGTGCGGGGAGAATACCCTGTGGCCCCGGTTACCAGGGTCATGGACGGGAACCTGTACCCTCATACAACTGATGATGCCCTTCACCATAGCAGTAGAACATGCTGTAGAACTCGATGAAGGAAGCCGACGACAAAAGAGAAAGGTGAGAGGATCATTCGACACACACATCTATATAGATGCGATAGGGGTGCCAAGAGGGGTACCCGATGAATTTAAAGCCAGAAATCAGATAGCTGCGGGCTTTGAGTCCATGCTCTTCTGGTGGTCCACAATTAATAAAAATGTGGACTGGATCAACTACTTATACTACAATCAACAACGCTTTATAAATTACACTCGAGAAGCAGTTGAAGGATTAGCGGAACAACTGACAGCTACCAGCCAAATGGCCTGGCAAAATCGCATGGCCTTGGACATGCTACTGGCTGAGAAGGGAGGTGTGTGTGTAATGTTTGGCGAACAATGTTGCACATTCATCCCCAACAACACTGCTCCGGATGGGTCAGTGTCAAGAGCCCTAGCAGGTCTCACCTCTCTGTCTATCGAATTGGCTGAGAACTCTGGAGTAGACACCTCCTGGACCGGGTTTCTAGACTCCTGGTTTGGGAAATGGAAGCACATCTTTACATCAGCCCTAACATCAGTAATAGTCATAGTAGGGTTATTGTGTTTGTTCGGATGTTGTATCATTCCCTGCGTACGGGGATTGGCTCAGCGATTGATAGAAACAGCCCTGACGAAGAACAGTGCTGCCACCATAATGGCCTTCAGAACACAGTATAACCAACGAGAGGAGGATAGGGAGGTGAAGAATCTTCTGCTAGCATTAGAAAAGGAGGAGATAGTGTAAATCAAGGGTGCGTAGCAAAAAGAAAGAGGATGGATTGTGAGAAAAGGGTTAACAGACATAGTTGATTTAGACTAGGGATAGAAATATAACTTAGAAAGAAATAAGGTGTCAGCAGAAACCAGACTGCTGGTAGAATAGAAAGTAACAATATAAAGAACAGAGAGAAATTCTAGATAATAGCAGCAAGTACAGATGGTGACATTTCAAGGATGAGAGTCAGAAGATAACCACAGTCACACAAGAACATAACGGGGACTGGGGGAAGGGGCATTCTGTACTGCGCTTGCGTGATGAGATGCCATGAAAATGTACTCACACCCACTATGACAAGATGCCTAATTTAAATGCACATGCGATGCATGATAGGGGAGGTGCCTTTGACGTTGGGTGGGCGTTCCACGACGTTCTCGTGGGAATCTGGGCTTTATGTTATGATTGGAAGAAGCTCAATGGGGAGAGATGAGAATGTGATAATAATGAAAAGAAATGTATAAAGATAAAAGACATCCCGATCCTCGGTGTGCCTCTAGGGGACATCGGTGGAGAGGCACCTATTCTGCAGAATATGAAATTAATAAAAACACTTCTTTGTCTGAATTTGTCTCAAGAGCATTTGTGATTATTGAATCTCACACCCACTGTGTGGGAAGGCACCGAAGTCAGACTCTTCCCCCATCCCCCCCTCCCCCCACCACCATATTCCCGGACAGACAGACGGACAGAATAATGTGGCCATTAAACAATAATATGTCCTCACCTTCCTCTGGACTTTAAACCTTGTTCCCGCCGCCAACTGTCGACGCCCGTTAAACCCGCGCGGTCCGTGCAGTCGACGCTCGTTCCCGCCCCGAGCAACTGTCGACGCCGCTCCCCCCCCCCCCCCCCCGGCAACTGTATAACGCTCGCTCCCCCACCACAACCGGGCAGCCCGACTGTATTACACTCGATCCCGGGCGGCCCAGTCGCTCCACCACCCCCACCCCGGCAACTGTATAACGCTCGCTCCCCCACCACAACCGGGCGGCACGACTGTGTTACACTCGATCCCGGGCGGCCCAGACGCTCCACCACCCCCCACCCCGGCAACTGTATAACGCTCGCTCCTTCACCACAACCGGGCGGCACGACTGTATTACACTCGATCCTGGGCGGCCCCATTGTCGATGCTCGCTCCACCCCGGCAACTGTATGACGCTCGCTCTCCCACTACAACCGGGCGGCACAACTGTATTACACTCGATCCCGGGCGGCTCAATCGCTCCACCCCCACCGCGGCAACTGTATAACGCTCGCTCCCCCACTACAACCGGGCGGCCCAACTGCATTACACACGATCCCGGGCGGCCCCAATGTCGATGCTCCACCCTCCACCCCGGCAACTGTATAACACTCGCTCCCCCACCACAACCGGGCGGCACGACTGTATTACACTCGATCCCGGGCGGCTCCATTATATTACGCCCCTCCACCCCGGCAACTGTATAACACTCGCTCCCCCACCACAACCGGGCGGCGCAACTGTATTACACTCGATCCCGGGCGGCCCCATTATATTACACCCCTCCACCCCGGCAACTGTATAACACTCGCTCCCCCACCACAACCGGGCGGCACGAATGTATTACACTCGATCCCGGGCGGCCCAACTTGGGACTTGGTTTCTCCACAAGTTTTTAATCTCTGTTTGTTTTGATAATCTATTTATTTTTGATGATTGCATTTCATTATTTCATTATTTCCATTTACATCATTTTTTGCAAAAGGTCAATATCAACGCTTTTCTTTTTTTTTGGATGTTTTTATTCAATGTTTATTAAGAATTAAATAAAATAATAATAATAATAAATGAATAAATAATGATAATTGGCTTCTGGGTCGAAGTTAGTTGCAGGTGGTTGCCGGAGGTTGCAGGTGGTTGCAGGAGGTTCCAGGTGGTTGCTGGAGATTACAGGTGGTTGCCGGAGGTTGCAGGAGGTTGCCGGAGGTTGCAGGTGGTTGCCAGAGGTTGCAGGTGGTTGCAGGTGGTTGCCGGAGGTTGCAGGTGGTTGCCGGAGGTTGCAGGTGGTTGCCGGAGTTTGCAGGTGGTTGTAGGTGGTTGCAGGAGGTTGCAGGTGGTTGCCGGAGGTTGCAGGTGTCACAGTTACACTTCCATAAAAACACTGTGTTTCAATATTTATTAATATTTATTAAGAATTAAATTAAAAAATATTAATAAATGAATAAATAATGATAATTGGCTTCTGGGAATTGTAAATTGTCGCTAGTATTTAGGACGGGGGGGCCGAAGGGCCTGTTTCCAGGCTGTATCACTGTTGCACTAATGCTAGCAATGTTGCAAAATGTTGAGATTTTAAAACTCAAGTCAGCAATTTATCCCATCAGATAAAGCATAAAAAGAAGTTCAATTTGACACCTAATTCACTTTCATATCTTCAGTATTAAAAAAGTTATGGCCATTTTCATACTCGGAAATTAGCATCTTGTTCCCTATTGCTTTTAGAAACATAGACATAGAAACATAGACAATAGGTGCAGGAGTAGAGGCCATTCGGCCCTTCGAGCCTGCACCATTCGCCATTCAATATGATCACGGCTGATCATCCAACTCGGTATCCTGTACCTGCCTTCTCTCCATACCCCCTGATCCCTTTAGCCACAAGGGCCACATCTAACTCCCTCTTAAATATAGCCAACGAACTGGCCTCAACTACCTTCTGTGACAGAGAATTCCACAGATTCACCACTCTCTGTGTGTGAAAAAAAATGTTTTTCTCATCTCGACTTCCCCCTTATCCTTAAACTGTATGTGTGGTCCCTTGTTCTGGACTTCCCCAACATCGGGAACAATCTTCCTGCATCTAGCCTGTCCAACCCCTTAAGAATTTTGTAAGTTTCTATAAGATCCCCCCTCAATCTTCTAAATTCTAGCGAGTACAAGCCGAGTCTATCCAGTCTTTCTTCATATGAAAGTCCTGCCATCCCAGGAATCAGTCTGGTGAACCATGGCTGATCATCCAACTCAGTATCCTGTACCTGCCTTCTCTCCATACCCCCTGATCCCTTTAGCCACAAGGGCCACATCTAACTCCCTCTTCAATATAGCGAATGAACTGTGTGGCCTCAACTACCTTCTGTGGCAGAGAATTCCACAGATTCACCACTCTCTGTGTGGGAATTTTTTTTTTTCTCATCTAGGTCCTTAAAGATTTCCGCATTATCCTCTCCTCTTCCACTCTCCCCTCCCCTCCCTCCCCTCCCCTCCCCTCCCCTCTCCTCCCCTCTCCGCACCTCCCCTCCTCTCCTCCCCACAAAGTGAGACCACACCTGGAGTATTGCGTACAGTTTTGGTCTCCTAATCTGAGGAAGGACATTCTTCCCATAGAGGGAGTACAGAGAAGGTTCACCAGACTGATTCCTGCGATGTCAGGACTTTCATATGAAGAAAGACTGGATAGACTCGGCTTGTACACGAGGGTAGTTGAGGCCACAGTTCATTGGCTATATTTAAGAGGGAGTTAGATGTGTCCCTTGTGGCTAAAGGGATCAGGGGGTATGGAGAGAAGGCAGGGATGGGATACTGAGTTGGATGATCAGCCATGATCATATCGAATAGCGGTGCAGGCTCGAAGGGCCGAATGACCTATTGCTGCACCTATTTTCTATGTTCTATGTTTCTATAATTTATATATTGAAAAAAAAAATACATATATATAATATAACATTTTATATTCCACTATTACAATATATTAAGTATTGTTATTATATCAATGAAGTCTGTGTGTGTGTGAGTCTGTGTCCCTGGCCACGCTGTGCCGCTGGGACTTGCAGTCCAACCAACCGGAAGCCACAGTGATGTTGCTGACCACTGTTGTGATCACATGTTTGCCGAGGAGCTATTGTCTTAATAAATACGTTAACAACACTTGGTTGTCATCTTTGCATCCGCAAAAATATCATATGGATATATAATATAATACATATCTATAATATTATAAATGTTATATTATATCATTATATATAATACAATACATATTTGTAACATAACATTTTATTTTATATTATTATTATATTATTTATCTATATTACTAAAACTCTATTCTTGACCGGTTTTGGCTTTCTGTGCTGCGATTTCCGAGAGTACGCCGCCACCTATGGCCGTCATTTTTGGCCACCTCGCTCAGAGCCCCCCTCCGCCGCATGTGTGCCGAGCATTTTTTCCGTCGATGAAAAATGACAGAGATTTTGATGTTTTTACAAAATTCCCCATTCTCTCTACTGCCCCTGCTGGAGGAAGGTGGAGGGACTATAAAACCAGGAAGTGGTGTGCCTCAATCAGTCTCTGCAAGTGGTGTCCCTCAATCAGTCTCTGCAAGTGGTGTGCCTCAATCAGTCTCTGCAAGTGGTGTGCCTCAATCAGAACAATCTCCTCTCCCCCCCCCAATCCTCTCCTCTCCCTCCCTCTCCTCTCCCCTCTCCTCTCCCCCCACTCCTCTCCCTCCCCCTCTCCTCTCCTCTCCCCCCCTCTCCTCCCCCCTCTCCTCTCCCCCTCCTCTCCCCCCACTCCTCTCCCCCCCTCTCCTCTTCCCCCCCCCTCTCCTCTCCCCCTCCTCTCCTCTCCCCCTCCTCTCCCCCTCCTCTCCTCTCCCCCCTCTCCTCTCCCCCCCTCTCCTTTCCCCCCCTCTCCTTTCCCCCCCTCTCCTCTCCCCCCCTCTTGGCTCAGACAAAACTCTGAACATTAATAGCCCTTTATCTGTTATCTACACTTCATCAATTTATTTATTCATTTGTGTATATATATTATGCTATATATGGACACACTGATCTGCTTTGTAGTCAATGCCTACTATGTTGTGTTGTGCTGAAGCAAAGCAAGAATGTCATTGTCCTATACAGGGACACATGACAATAAACTCACTTGAACTTGAGTTTCTCCAGCATTTTTGTCTACCTGGTGGAAAGCAAGGATGCAAGACTACAAAGAGAGGTTGATCACCTATTAATTATGCCAAAAATGTAAAATGCGCATATAACTATTTTGTTGTGGGTTTTTTTGAAAATTAGTGAGCGATGTGAATCATTGAAACACTTTGTGTTGTGTCAGTGACACAACACAAAGTGAGCATGTGAATATAATGGCGTGTCTGACAAACTCACCACCACTGTACGGGATATTCTTTGTGACTGCGCTGTAATTATAGAGAGAAGTGTAGATTGCTTACTTCTTACTAACCAATTGTAGGAAAGACATTCTTGCCATAGAGGGAGTACAGAGAAGGTTCACCAGACTGATTCCTGGGATGGCAGGACTTTCATTTGAAGAAAGACTGGATAGACTCGGCTTGTACTCGCTAGAATTTAGAAGATTGAGGGGGGATCTTATAGAAACTTACACAATTCTTAAGGGGTTGGACAGGCTAGATGCAGGAAGATTGTTCCCGATGTTGGGGAAGTCCAGAACAAGGGGCCACACACAGTTTAAGGATAAGGGGGAAGTATTTTAGGACCGAGATGAGAAAATCATTTTTTACACAGAGAGTGGTGAATCTGTGGAATTCTCTGCCACAGAAGGTAGTTGAGGCCACACAGTTCATTGGCTATATTTAAGAGGGAGTTAGATGTGGCCCTTGTGGCTAAAGGTATCAGGGGGTATGGAGAGAAGGCAGGTATGGGATACTGAGTTGGATGATCAGCCGTGATCATATTGAATGGCGGTGCAGGCTCGAAGGGCCAAATGGCCTCTACTCCTGCACCTATTGTCTATGTTTCTATGCAGCGCTTGTTAGTCGATGCTCCGCCTACTATGCGGTTTATATTATCAGAAGTCTGCTTAAGTAATTAGCAAAGATACGAGAGCAATTAGCATGATAGACCACTCCTGCATCATCCAATGGACTGACGTGTAGTACGCAACGGAACGTAACTTCCGCCATTTCAGTAAGCCTGACCCGACTTCAGTTATGCCTCTCGCAGTGTAATCAGTGATGCAGGGGAACAAGTTGTGTTTACTATGTTTATAGTATCTTTGCTTGGACACTATGTCATATTATGTTTATTGGTCATTAGTCTGAGTAGCTGCTAGTTACTGTAACACCATGCAGATGAATGCTGTGAGTGAGTGGACTTTAATAAACATGTATTGTACCTTGACGTGTATATGACTCGACTCATTACAAGAATGGACCATTCGGCCCACAATATTTGTGAATGAAAACATTTGAGTATCGGCTGAAGTTACCCACTCATCCATTCCTCTCCCTACCTTGTACTCTTGTTCACTGAAATATCTCTCGTACGCTAGAACGAAGACGACATTCTCCACCGCCTCTTGAGTCGCCGCTTCCAGCCTCTTGCGGTAATGATTTGTCAAATCCAGCAGCTGCGAATCATCACACCTTTCCAGGAGCTCCGTCATCGAAGACATTGGAGGAGCTGTGATGAATCAAAATAATGGAATTATCAAGGGTTGTCTGTTTTCCACCACGGATAGGTGTCACCACCCCACTCTGCTAAAAGGCAGACCACATGACGGAGATGAGGCGCTCCGATCAGCGGGTTGCTGTCAGGCCACGCGCCGCTGTCTACCTGCACACTGCACGGAGGGAGACCCGGCTGCGATCCTCGACTTGTCCTGACAATGGTCCCTAGGTTGTTGCTGTAACTTATTCCCTGCGGCATCTAAACAATGCGCTAACTCACAACAATTGTCCCTCCCCCACTGTTCAGTCCCACGGGTGCATTCTCTTCTTGATTCTGGGTGGACACAATGTCGACACCTTTTAACAGAATACACCGTTGTGACATTAAACGCGACTTATTCTCGCACCTTTTTTAAAAACCGCGGGACAATTTCAGCGCTGGAATAAAATAAAAATCGTCTTCTAACGCTGTCAACGGGACGGATCTCACGTACGGGACAAAGCAAGGTAAGTCGTCTATTTAACATATAAACTTGCTTCTTAGGATGCCTTTAATCAAAATGTCACGTTGCGAAAATGTGATTTGGGCCCCATACGAACCGGCAGTGTTTTTCTTGCCGATATGGGGTTCAAATTCACCGCAACCGCAACGTTCCAATCGATCGCGTTCCACAAAAACCCACTCGCAAGATGATTTAAATGGCCATTCATTTACAGGAATTAAACATTAAATTCCTTCCATTTGGCCGATAAATTCATGACAATGAGATTTTAAAATCATGTTATATTGTGAATTCTTGTGTGAATGTTAATTGGACACTTAGGCTATTTAAAAATGTTAACCTTTTCGTAAGAAATGGATAGATGTTTAGATCTAGTAATTGAATTTTGTAATTAGCTACAATTAGGTAACTAACTAATTATATCCTTTAATTTCAGGTCATCCAAGTAAGATTGTTTCATATTTGTTTCAGAATGCTTCAAACTGATTTAATAACTGAAATTTTCATTCAGTTCTCTTAATTTTTAATAAAGTTTTGACTGTCCTTGATCACAACTTTTGAGTTAAGTCAATGGAAAAGCAATAGGGAACAAGATGCTAATTTCCGAGTATGAAAATGGCCATAACGTTTTTAATACTGAAGATATGAAAGTGAATTAGGTGTCAAATTAAACTTCCTTTTATGCTTTATCTGATGGGATAAATTGCAGACTTGATTGTGGAAATCGGGGTAAGTGTGAGAGACATGTACCCAACTTCAGAATTCCAAACGTGAAGCAAAATGAAGGTAAAGAGAAGCGAGAACTGAAGGGACAACAACAGCTAAAGTGCTTGGTAAACATTGGCCGTGCAGATATCGGAATTGAAAATATTGGGAATTATCGCGTTTGCTCACTGCATTTCATCAACAGTAAGGCATTATTTGTGTTTTTTCTTGATTCCTTTGTTATCTAAAAAGTCTCAGAAGTGATAAATCTGGCTGTAAATTTTGCTTCGGAGGCGTTTTCATTTTGTATGTAAAACCCACTTGAGATCCATGGGCGATTTTAAAATTTTACAGCCAGATTTATCACTTCTGAAACTTTTAGATGCCAAAGGAATCAAGAAAAAACACAAATAATGCCTTACTCTTGATGAAATGCAGTGAGCAAACGGCCAATGTTCGCCAAGCACTCGGGCTGTTGTTGTCCCTTCAGCTCTCGCTTCTATCTACCGTCATTTCTCCTCGCTTTTGGAATTCTGAAGGAGGCTAAATGTCTCTCAAGCTTATCCCGATTTCCATAATTATTTACAGCGCAAAAATTGACCATTTTGGCGGGTTTTAACGGGCCCGCTACGCTGGAAACACTGGTGAGTGCCTACCTGCAGTTCATCGCTTGTACTCCACTTGGAGTAGCGTAGCAACAGTACGGGTCATGGGTCGTGATCCGACTGCTGTGAAACCTCCCTATAGGAGCAAATTCAAAATGTAAGTTACATTAAACAATTAACGTATATGTAAGAAAAGCAAATTCAGTCTAAATCAGTGTGACGTTTTTAAACAGTTATGTAATCATCTTGTTAAAAAGGATTATTCAAATATAAATAAATATTGAAAAATATGTCCACGTTTGAAAAAGAAAATAGAAAGGAGAGCACTTTTACATTAAACAATTAATTTTTACAAAATGTATTTACTTATTGCTTATTTTTGATTTTTAAAACCCCCACTGCCCTGTCCTTTCTTTTTCAAACCTTGTCATTATTGACTTTTCCGTTTTATATCCCCGCTACGATCTATCCTCAAAGTCACGAGTAAGCGGATCGGCGGCGAGGTTTTCCAGGCGAGTGCCCTCGAGCATGAAGGGCGAAGACAGTCGCTGAAGTTTAGAAGGATGAGGGGGTAGATCTTATAGAAACATATAAAATTATAAAAGGACTGGACAAGCTAGATGCAGGAAAAATGTTCCCAATGTTGGGCGAGTCCAGAACCAGGGGCCACACAGTCTTAGAATAAAGGGTAGGTCATTTAAGACTGAGGTGAGGAAAACCTTTTCACCCAGAGAGTTGTGAATCTGTGGCCATTTGGTACTGAGATGAGGAGAAACTTTTCCGCCCAGAGTTGTGAATTTGTGGAATTCCCTGCCACAGAGGGCAGTGGAGGCCAAGTCACTGGATGGATTTAAGAGAGTTAGATAGAGCTCTAGGGGCGAGTGGAGTCGAGGGATATGGGGAGAAGGCAGGCACGGGTTATTGATAGGGGACGATCAGCCATGATCACATTGAATGGCGAATGGTGCTGGCTCAAAGAGCCGAATGGCCTCCTCCTGCACCTATTTTTCTATGTTCCTAAAAGTCGCGCTAGTGGGACAGGCCCTTCGGCCTTTGCTGTCTGCTCCAAATTCACAAGGTCAATATAGGAGCAAATTCTAAATGTAAATGAAACAATTCATGTAAATGTAAGAAAAGCAATTTCTTAACGCTCTAACGCAGGCAGCTCCGAGATTAGCTGTTAAAGACTTATTACTCTACAACAAGCTGGCATTAGTGACAATGTTTAATTTACTGTGTTATAGTTTAGGCCCTCAATTTCATGAAAGAATGAATGAATGAGTGAGTGAATGAATGAGTAAGTGAGTGAGTGAGTGAGTGAGTGAATGAATGAATGAGGCGGCACCATTGTCGATGCTCCACCCCCCACCCCGGTAACTGTATAACGCTCGCTCCCCCACCACAACTGGGCGGCCCGACTGTGTTACACTCGATCCTGGGCGGCACCATTGTCGATGCTCCACCCCGGCAACTGTATAACACTCGCTCCCCTACCACAACCGGGCGGCCCAACTATATTACACTCGATCCCGGGCGGCCCCATTGTCGATGCTCCACCCTCCACCCCGGCAACTGTATTATATTAAATTAATTAAAGTCCATACAGATAGATTTTCATAAATTCAGACTTTGTACCTTTCAGTTAGAGTTGATTCACGGCTCCGAGATTAGCTGTTAAAGACTTATTACTCTACAACAAGCTGGCATTAGTGACAATGTTTAATTTACTGTGTTATAGTTTAGGCCCTCAATTTCATGAAAGAAAGAATGAATGAATGAATGAATGAATGAATGAATGAATGAATGAATGAATGAATGAATGAATGAATGAATGAATGAATGAATGAGTGAATGCATGAATAATGAATGAATGATTTAATGAGTGAGTGAATGAATGAATAATGAATGAATGAAGAATGAATGAGTGAATGAATGTATGAGTGAATGAATCAATGAGTGAATGAATGAGTGAGTGAATGAATGAATAATGAACGAATGAATGAATTTATTCACATTATATTAAATTAATTAAAGTCCATACAGATTGATTTTCATAAATTCAGACTTTGTACCTTTCAGTTAGAGTTGATTCAGGGTGGCCTTCTTTGTGTTCCAGCACATCAGCAGGGACTTTGAAGGCTTTCTTGCACTTTAATCCACTTCGCAGCACTTTCTTCAGCCTTTTTAATGCTTTTCCCACTAAATACAATGAACCTGCTGCAAGTTTCCACGACATTTATTCCACAGAACAACAAATGGGAATCTCCAGTAAAACAGGCATCTGTGAAGCCCCCTCAGCCACGTTGTGTGCTAGCCTGAAACAAAGCGCGTGATTGGCCAACTGGCAGACAACTCAATGTTAAATGTGCTTTGATTGGACTAAAACATTCCCCACATTTTTCCCGTTTTTCTCTAATTTAATAACAATGTGCAAGTCTTCTTCATATCGAGTTTCAGGGGTGATTTATATAAATATTTTTACACAATATGTGAAAATTTCATGTAGTTTGGCGACTTGGGTCACGAAATCCTATTTCTAGACACATTTTTGATGCTCGGCCCACAGCCTAAGAGAGGGGGAAGGAAGAGGGGGAAAGAGGGAAGATG
>NW_022630312.1:0-25266 GCF_010909765.2 Amblyraja radiata
AAATGATAAATCGAACCCTGCCTCCACCACTTCCACTGGAAGCTCATTCCACACAGCTACCACTCTCTGAGTAAAGAAGTTCCCCCTCATGTTACCCCCTAAACTTCTGTCCCTTAATTCTCAAGTCATGTCATCTTGTTTGAATCTTCCCTACTCTCAATGAGAAAGCTTATCCACGTCAATCCTTTCCTGCACCCTTTCCAAAGCCTTCACCATTCTGTAATGGGGCAGCCAGAACTGCACATAATTCTCTAAATGTTGCCTAACCGAAGCTTTATAAAGCTGTGACACTGACTTCCTGACTCTTGTACTCAATGCCTTGAACCGATGAAGGCAAGCGTAACCCTATGCCTTCCTTTACCACTACTCGATCCACTTGTGTAGCCACTTCCAGGGAGCTGTGGGCTTGGATTCCAAGAACTGTCTGTACATCAATGCTGTTAAGGGTCATGCCATTAACTGCGTACTCTCCTACATTCGACCTCCCAAGTGCAATACCGCACACTTGCTCGGATTAAATTCCATCTGCAATTTTTCCGCCCATATCTGTAACTGATCTATATTTCACTGTACCCTTTGACAGCCTTCCTCACTGTCTGCAACTCCACCAATTTTGATAGACACAAGGAACTGCAGATGCTAGTTTACCAATAAAGATAAGTGCTGGAGTGACTCAACGGGTCAGGCAGCATACCTGGAGAACAGGATAGGCGATGTTTTGGGTCGGTACCTCACCAAGGCTCCTGAACCGAAACTTCATCTATCCATGTTCTCCAGAGATGCTACCTGACCCATTGTCACTCCAGCACTTTGTGTCTTTTCTAACGGTGTTGGTGTGGTGTTTTATGCAAACTTACCAACTAATTAATCTACATTTATCTCCCAAGTCATTTTTTATATTACAGGTAACAGAGGTCCCAGCACAGATCCCTGTAAAGCCAGTAAAGTCTGATCAAAGACAGTCCGAGGGTCCGCAATGAGGTAGATAGTTTTTCAGGACTGCCCTCTGGTTGCAGTAGGATGGTTCAGTTGCCTGATAACAGCTGGGAAGAAACTGTCCCTCAATCCGAAGGTGTGCTTTTTCACACTTCTATACCTTTTGCCCGATAGGAGAGGGTAGAGGTGGGAGTGACCAGTGGCCATATTCGTCCTTGATTACGCTGCTGGCCTTGCCGAGGAAGTGTGAGGAAATATATGGAGTCAATGGAAGGGAGGCTGGTTTGTGCGATGGTCTGGGCTGCGTCTACAACTGTTTGCAGTCTTGGATGGGCCTGTTCCTAAACCAAGCTGTGATGCATCCTGGTAAAATGCTTTCTTCGGTGCATCTGTAGAGGTTGGTGAGGGTTGTAGGGGACATGCCAAACTTGCTCAGCCCTAGGAAGTAGAGGCGTTGGCAGCTGTGCTTTCTTGGTCATTGCTTCAATATGGGTGATCCGGGAGATATTTACTCCTTGTAATTTGAAGTTTTCAACCACTTCTTCTTTGGCACCGTCAATGCAAACTGGGGTATGTGGACCGCTTCACTTCATGAAGGCGATCACTATCTCCTATGTCTTGCTGACATTGAGAGAAAGATTGTTGCCTCGACACCAGGACACGAGGTTCTCAATCTCCTTCATTGACTCATCATTGTTTGATATCCAGCCCACAATGGTGGTGTTGACTGAAATTGTAAATTGAATTAGATTTGAATGTGGGTGTACAAGGGGTATAGAAGGGGACTGAGAACGCATCCTTGTGCAGCACCAGTGATGAGGATTATCATAGTGGAGGATGATTTGTCCCTATCCTCACTGATTGGGGTCTGTTGGTCAGGAAGTCGAGGATCCAGTTGCAGAGATGAGGCTGTCCCCCAAGTCCCGCGAGTTTGGTGATGAGCTTGGATGGTATAATGGTGTTAAAAGCTGAGCTGTAGTCTATGAATAGGAGTCTGACATAAGTGTCTCTCTTATCCAGGTGTTCCAGGGATGATGGCATCGCCTGTGGACCTGTTTTGGTGTAAGGTGAACTGCTTCATGGTCCTTGTCAAATGCCCTTCTAGAATCCATGTAGACAACATCTACACTCATCAATCTCCTTTGTCACCCCCCCTTAAAAGGACCGTAGACAAGGCCATGCTGACTGTCCTGAATTATCTTCTTCCAAATGCAAGAAAATTAAATGCTGCAGAATCTTTACCACAGCTTCCCTACTGCTAGTGCAAGGTTCACTGGCCTTCTTAAACAATGGGACAGCATTGGCTACTCTCCATTGACCTCACCTGTGGCTAGAGACGATACAACGATCTTCATCAAGGCCCCTGCTATGCTCTCACTTGCCTCTCTCAATGACACAAGGTAGATCCCATTAGGTCCATGGGATTTATCCACCTTAATGCCAGATTTATCCAAATCTGAGGAAAGCCATTCTTGCCTATGAGGGAGTACAGAGAAGGTTCACCAGACTGATTCCTGGGATGTCAGGACTTTCATATGAAGAAAGACTGGATAGACTCGGCTTGTACTCGCTAGAATTTAGAAGATTGAGGGAGGATCTTATAGAAACATACAAAATTCTTAAGGGGTTGGACAGGCTAGATGCAGGAAGAGATGAGAAAAACATTTTTCACACAGAGAGTGGTGAATCTCTGAATTATCTGCCACAGAAGGTAGTTGAGGCCAGTTCGTTGGCTATATTTAAGAGGGAGTTAGATGTGGCCCTTGTGGCTAAAGGGATCAGGGGATATGGAGAGAAGGCAGGTACAGGATACTGAGTTGGACGATCAGCCATGATCATATTGAATGGCGGTGCAGGCTCGAAGGGCCGAATGGCCTACTCCTGCACCTATTTTCTATGTTTCTATGTTAATGCTCTTCAAGAGCCCCTACACCACCGCCTGGTTGATTTTAAGATGCCAGAGCATATTAGTATTCACCACACTTATCAATCCTCCATGGATGATGGATAGGAAAGATTTAAAAGGATAAGGGCCAGACACAGCCAAAGTGGAATGGTACACCTTGGTCAGCATGGATGAGTTGGGCTGAAGGGCCAGTTTCCATGCTGTATGACTGTGTGAGTGGAGGTGCAGGATACTTGTTTAGTCCCTCGCCCACATCCCCTGACTTCAAGCATTAACTCTGCTTTTATCCTTGAGCGGTGCCAACTTCTCAAATGTCACCCTCTTATTTTTACTGCATGCATAAACGTCTTGGGATTTTCTTTAATCTGACGCCCATCACAATTCATGGTTTCTTTTGAACCATCAGATTACCACGTCTTTTCTGCTTCCTTTATATTGTTGAGACAGATATGATAGTGGCATTTATGAGGCTTGGATGTGCAGGGAATGGAGGGGTATGGATCAAGTACAGGCATAAGATTAGTTTAGCTTGGTTTCATGTTCGGCACAGTTACTGTGGGCCGAAGGGCCTGCTCCTGTGCTGTATTGTTCTATGTTCTATGTAAGATCGCAGTAAATTGCAGAGTTGTGGATATAGCCTTGGAAAAACAGTCAACATAATCAAGGACGTTTGTGTTAAGAAGGAACTGCAGATGCTGGAAAATCGAAAGTACACAAAATGCTGGAGAAAACCCAGTGGGTGCAGCAGCATCTATGGAGCGAAGGAATAGGCAACGTTTCAGGCCAAAACCCTTCTTCAGACTGATGGGGGGGGGGGGGGGGGGGGGGGGGGGGGGGGGGGGGTGGGGAGGGGAGAAGAAAGGAAAAATGAAGAGGAGGAGCCCGATGGCTGAGGGAGGGAGGAGACAGCAAGGGCTAACAAAATGGGAGAATTCAATGTTCATGCCCCCAGGATGCAGACTCCCCAAGCGGAATATGAGGTGCTGTTCCTCCAATTTCCAGTGTTGCTCGCTCTGGCCATGGAGGAGACCCAGGACAGAGAGGTCGGATACGGAATGGGAGGGGAGTTGAAGTGCTGAGCCACAGGGAGGTCAGGTTGGTTATTGCGGACCGAGCGGAGGTATGTCCTGTGCCCATCTATTCCTCAAAGGCCGTGTCTGATTAATCTTTCTAAACCATACATATACTTCATTTACTGTGTCCATCACAGCATCCGCTGTTCCAGGTGTCAACTGCTCTACATTGGTGAGACCAAGCGTAGGCTTGGCGATCACTTCGCCCAACACCTCCGCTCAGTTTGCACTAACCAACCTGATCTCCCGGTGGCCCAGCACTTCAACTCACCCTCCCATTCCCAATCTGACCTTTCTGTCCTGGGTCTCCTCCATGGCCAGAGTGAGGCCCAGCGCAAATTGGAGGAGCAGCACCTCATATTTCGCTTGGGTAGTTTACACCCCAGCGGTATGAACATTGACTTCTCCAATTTCAGGTAGTCCTTGATTTCCCCCTCCTTCCCCACCCCCTTCCCAGCTCTCCCACGAGCATACTGTCTCCACCTCTTCCTTTCTTTTCCCGGCCCCCCGACCAACATCAGTCTGAAGAAGGGTCTCGACCCGAAACGTAGTCTATTCCTTCTCTCCATAGATGCTGCCTCACCCGCTGAGTTTCTCCAGCATTATCTTAGTCAGATTTTCAACCTCTATGGTTATCCAAGCTTCCCTTACCTTGCTATTCCTATCCTTCCTTACTGAAATACATTGGTCCTGAACTCAGATTAGGTGGCCTTTAAACAACTCCCACATGTCAGATGCAGACTCATTACCAGCTTCTCCCAATGTACTCTCCCTGGTTCCTGCCTAATAATGTCATCTGCTTTACCCCAATGATTGCACTAAACACCAGTCACCTTAAGCAAAAGGCTTGGATACAGTGGAGGTGGAGAGGTTGTTTCCAATAGTGGGAGAGTCTAGGACTAGAGGTCATAGCATCAGAATTAAAGGATGTTCTTTTAGGAAGGAGATGATGAGGAATTTCTTTAATCAGAGGGTGATGAATCTGTGGAATTATTTGCCACAGAAGGCTGCGGAGGCCAAGTCAGTGGATATCTTTAAGGCAGAGATAGATAGATTCTTGATTGGTACAAGTGTCAGAGGTTATGAGGAGAAGGCAGTTAGAATGGGTTTAGGAGGGAGAGATAGATCAGCCATGATTGAATGGTGGAATAGACTTGATGGGCCAAATGGCCTAATTCTGCTCCTATCACTTATGACCTGGCTAGGCTCGTTTCCCAATACAAGGTCCACTATCGTCCTTCCTCAAATTGTTTCAGTATGTGTGTGGATTGTTCACATATATACAGTGGGATATAGATCAATTACAATCAATAGACAGATGGGTGGAGAAATGGTAGATGACGTTTAATCCGAGCAAGTGTGAGGTGTTGCATATTAAAGTATACAGTTAATGCTAAGACATTTAACAGCATTGATGTACAGAAGGATCTTGTTGTCCAAGTCCATAGCTCCCTGAAAGTGGCAACACAAGTAGATAGAGTGTAAAGAAGGCGTACAGTATACTTGCCTTCAATGATTGGGGCAGAGAGTATAAGAGGTTGGCCATTTAGAACGGAGATGAGGAAAAACGTTTTCACCCAGAGAGTTGTGAATTTGTAGAATTCTCTGCTGAGGCAGTGGAGGCCAATTCTCTGGATGCTTTCAAGAGAGAGTTGGACAATAGACAATAGACATTAGGTGCAGGAGTAGGCCATTTGGCCCTTCGAGCCAGCACCGCCATTCACTGTGATCATGGCTGATCATCCCCAATCAGTACCCCCATCATTCCAAAGCCTTCCATGCTGATCATCCCCAATCAGTACCCCCCGTTTCCTGCCTTCTCCCCATATCCCGACTCCGCTATTTTTAGAGCCCTATCTAACTCTCTCTTGAAAGCATCCAGAGAACCTGCTCCACCGCCCTCTGAGGCAGAGAATTCCACAGACAGCTAGATAGCGCTCTTAAAGATAGCGGAGTCAAGGGATATGGGGAGAAGGCAGGGACGAGGTACTGATTGTAGATGATCAGCCATGATCACAGTGAATGGCTGGAAGGGTCGAATGGCCTACTCCTGCACCTATTGTCTATTGTCTATAAGATGGTCAGGTTGCAGCTCTGTAGGACATGCATTAGTTCGCATTTGGAGTATTGCATGCAGTTCTGGTCGCCTCACTACAGGACGGATGTGGAGGCTTTGGAAAGGATGCACAAGGCGTTTACTGAATGATGCCTGGATATTAGTTATAAGGAGAGATTGGATAGACTTGGATTGTTTTCCCGTAACACCAGAGGTTGTGGGGAGACCCGATAGAAGCAGATTAAATTACAAGAGTCATAGATTGGGCTATAGTCAGAACCTTTTTATTCCCCAAGGTGGAGACGTCAAAGGCATAGTATTAATGTCAGCGGGGCGCAGTTTAAAGGTGATGTGCTGGGCAAGTTATTCATTAGAAAGTGAAAAATACAATAGTGAAATTTTAGAGTCTTCAGCTTGGGTGTGTGGATATGCAGGGATTGGAGGGATATGGATCACAGACAGGCAGAGGAGATTAGTTTAACCTGACATCATGTTCAGTACTTGGGAGACTGAATATAATCCCCTCTTGCAGAGGGACTGGTTCCTGTGCTAGTCATAATGTTATGATGGGCGTGGGTAGGGTAGAGAGCCAGGGTAGGGGAATCTAAACGCAAGGATATTGGTTTAAGGTGAGAGGGGGAAGATTTAACAGGAACCGGAGAGATACATTTTTCACACAGTGTATGGTGGGTGTATGGAACGAGCTGCCGGAGAGGGTAGTTGAGGCAGCTACTATAACAACAGGTAAACATACATTTGGACAGGTACATGGATGGGAAAGGTTTAGAAAGATTTGGGTCAAACGCAGGCATGGGCAAGTTGGGCCGAAGGGCCTGGGGATGCAGTGAGTCTCAGGTGTTTCTCCGGATGCACAGTGAGTGCCATCCTGTGTGGCGACAGTTTCTCATTATGCATCGCAGGTTGGGCACCCGCTCTGGCCCGCACCAGGGTACATAGAAACATAGAAAATAGGTGCAGGAGGAGGCCATTCGGCCCTTCGAGCCAGCACCGCCATTCATAGTGATCATGGCTGATCGTCCCCCATCAATAACCCGTGCCTGCCTTTTCCCCATATCCCTTGACCCCACTAGACCCTAGAGCTCTATCTAACTCTCTCTTAAATCCATCCAGTGACTTCGCCTCCACTGCCCTCTGTGGCAGGGAATTCCATACATTCACAACTCTCTGGGTGAAAAAGTTTTTTTCTCACCTCAGTCTTAAATGACCTCCCCTTTATTCTAAGAATGTGGTCCCTGGTTCTGGAATCGCCCAACATTGGGAACATTTTTCCTGCATCTAGCTTGACCAGTCCTTTTATAATTTTATATGTTTCTATAAGACCCACCCCCCCCTTCATCCTTCTAAACTCCAGTGAATACAAGCCTAGTCTTTTCAATCTTTCCTCATATGACAGTCCCGCCATCCCAGGGATCAATCTCGTGAACCTACGCTGCACTGCCTCAATCACAAGGATGTCCTTCCTCAAATTAGGAGACCAAAACTGTACACAATACTCTAGATGTGGTCTCACCAGGTACAATGCCGAGACATCGCCCGGTATGCGGCTGGGAGACTCCGCTCACACCAGCCTGGCCAAACACACACGGTGAAGGAGTGAGAGAGATGGTCAGGTCAGCAGGAGGCTCCAGAGACTGAGGAGTGTGGGTGTCAGCACTGAAAGCTCAGTGTGGGAGATGCGAGGATGCTTTGAGGGAAGGCGCTCACCAACATCTCCAGAGGCTGTGTGTGACACAGAGAGAGACAGAGGTGTGGGAACAGGCCATCTCTTGGACCCACTGCCACGGGTGGCGCAGGCATTGGGAGCTGGATTCGCCGGCCCAGGAGCGGGTCAGTTGGAAGACAGACACAAAATGCTGGAGTAACTCAGCGGGACAGGCAGCATCTCTGGAGAGAAGGGAATCCGGGTGAGGGGCCTGATCCTGCATTCATGCCTACAATATTCTGTTGTGCTGAAGCAAAGCAAAAATTTCATTGTCCTATCTGGGGCACATGACTATAAACTCTCTTGAATCTTGAATCTGATTGCCGACGTGACCCGCACCTCTGGTACCTGCCACTTTGGAAAGGTTATAGCCGTCAGTGAGGAGAAACACTGATTACTGCGAAGATGCCACGTCCTGTCAGCTCCCGTACCGGCGGGCGGGCGGGGAATCAGTGCTCGCTGTCAATTACCAGACGCGTGTGTGCGTTTCGTGTGTCTCCGGCTGCAGAACCATCCACTTTAATGGGATTTGCGCTCTCGCTGCCCAGCCTTTGAATGACAGCCGGGGAGTTGCGCACAGTCTGATCCCAGGACGTGTGGCTGCTCGGCCTAATTGGCAGCTGATTGTGAATTAATGAAAGCTCCATCTCCGCTTGGCCTGAAGGCGCAAACAGCTCCACCAGACCCAATTTACAGAGATCCTTTGGTACAAGTGGAGCCAGTGTGTCAGGATCCAATAACAAGCTAATGAGCCGGCAGCCAGGCTTTGAACAATTCCCCTGGGCCCAATCTTCTTGAAAGCACCGATTCCTGCGCAGAATTAATCGCAGCTCAGGAAACGCTTGGTGAGACCAGGTTGCGGCGAGGCTTCCTGCGTTGGGGGTGTACGAACATGCTTTAACATGCAAGGCTTCATCAGGCTCATCCCCAACCTCTCCCAGCGACAAATATCCCCAGTTGCAGCACAAGCTGACCAGTTCCAGCCTGACCCGTGAAATCCAGGCCCGAGCACCAGCCAGCCCCAGGCTGTCGGCGGTGGGCAGCTGCAGAGCGGGTGCCATGAGATGCCGCTGACTGGTGCTGGGGTCACACCAGCTGGCTCAGAGCTCGGGCAGACCGCAATATATGGCGGTGGAGGTAGAGGGGAGCAGTGCAAGAAGTCAAGGGCAGAGAGGAGGAGGGCTGGGGGAGAAGGGAGAAGGGGAGGAGGGAAGCAATGCAGAGGGGCAGGGGGAAAGTGAGAGAAGCAAGGGGGAGACAAGCAGTGGATATGAGATGGGGGGGGGGGGGGGTGACATGGGTAGACTGGGAAGAAGGGGTAAGAAGGGCCAGAGAGGGGAGAGTGGAGTGGGGCAGAGCAGGGGGAACCTGATGCAGGGTTTCGACCTGAAACGTTGGCCATTCCTTTACCCCCACAGATGCTGCTCGACCCGCCGTGCAGACTATTGAGTTGAAGAAAGAACTGCAGATGCTGGAAAATCGAAGGTAGACAAAAGTGCTGGAGAAACTCAGCGGGTGCAGCAGCATCTATGGGACAAAAGTGCAGACTATTGATTTACTCCATCTACAAGTTTGCAGATGACACAACTGTGGTGGGCCGAATCACAAGCAATGATGAGAGAGAGTAAAGATAGAAAGCTTACTAACATGGTGTCAGGACAACAACCTCTCCCTCAGTGTCGGCAAGACGAAGGAGCTAGTTATCGACTCCAGGAAGCGGGGTGGAGTACATGCCCCAGTCAACATCAATGTGGCTGAAGTTGAAATGGTTGAGAGCTTCAAGTGCCTTAGCATTCATATTATCACTGATCTGTTGAAGAAACAGCCAAGACACACAGACCAACACCTCTACATCCTCAGGTGACTGGGCAAATTTGGCATATCTCCAACGACTCTTTCAAAGTACTCGAGATGCATCGTAGTAAGCACACTGTCGGGTGGCATCACAGCCTGGTTTGGGAACAGCTCTGCCCAACACCGCAAGAAATCGCAGGGAGTTGTGGATGTAGCTGTATTCTGCACTCTGTATCTTCCCCTTTACTCTACCTATTGTACCTGAGTTTAGCTTGATTGTATTTATGTATAGCATTATCTGATTTGATTGGATAGCACGTAATACAAAGCTGTATCCTGGTACACGTGACAATACTTAACCTAAACGTTGCCATTTGGCGAGATCTTTTTCCGTGGCGCTTTCTACACCAACACCATCATATTGATTCCTAAAATATCTAAAAACCTATCAATATGTCACAGTCAGAGCTTACAGCACGGGAACAGGCCCTTCAGCCCACCACAACCATGTTGACCTATCTCCCCCACTGATCCCAATGGCCCGCCCTGGTTCCATAGCCTTCTCTGCCTAAAGTATTGAAGTGCCTTTCTAAATGTCTTTTAAACCTGCATCCACCTGCACCTGCATCTAACTGCATCTAACTCCACCATCTCACCTGACATCCCGAGATCAACCACTGTGTAAAAAACCTACCAAACAGACCCTCTTTAAGTCTCCTTCCTCTCACCTTAAACCTTTGCCCTGTTGTTTTTGACACCCCAACCATGGAAAAACGATTCAATCTTCCTGATCTGAGCCTCTTATAATCTTGTACACCTCCATCAGGTGGCCCCCTCAGCCTCCTTAGCTCCAGGCAAAACCTACCCTATAGTTCTCCAATCCAGACCACTTCCTGAGGAATCTCCTTGGCACATTTTCCAATAGAACCACATCCATAGGTCCACCTGTACCTTGAACATACTCAGTGAATGAGGCCCCACTGTGTCCTGGGCAGAGAATTCCATGGACGTACCACCCTTTGGACACACAACATATAACAGTACATCTCAGGAACAGGCCCTTTGGCCCACAGGTCTGGGCAGAAAACAATGCTGAGATAAACTAATCTCATCTGCCTGCACATGATCCATATCCCTCCATTCCCTGCACACGTGTGTGTCTGTCTAAAAGTGTCTGAAATGCCACTATTGCATCTGCCTCCATCTCTACCCCAGCCAGCGCGTTCCACACACTCACCACTCTGAATAAAACGTTTTACTTTTTAGTGTAGAATGGAGATACAGCGTGGAAACAGGCCCTTTGGGCCCACTATGTTCAGGCTGACCATCGATCACCCATACTCTGGTGCGTTATCCTACACACTGGGGGTAATTTGCAGAAGCCAATTTACCTGCAAACCAGCACGTCTTTGGAATGTGAGAGGAAACCGGAGCACCTGGAGAAAACCCACGAGGTCTCTGGCACTGTGAGGCAGCAACTCTACTGCTGCGTCACCCACAAAGAAAGAAACTTGCTCTTCACATTTCTTTTAGACTTTGTTCCTCTCATCTTAAATCTTTGCTCTCTAGTCTTTGACGTTTCCACCCTGGGAAAAAGTTTCTGACTGTCTACCCTAACTAGACTGGCCATAATTTTATATAATTGTATCATGTCTCACCTCAACCTCCAACCCTCCAGAGAAAACGATCCAAGTTTGTCCAACCTTTCCTGATAGCTAATAGCCTCTAATCCAGGCAGCATTCTTGTAAACCTTTCCTGCATCCTCTCCAAAGCCTCCACACCCTGTAATGGGGCGACCAGAATACTCCAAATGTGGCCTGACCAGAACTGCACGGTGAAGACCTTGCCGCAGGGCCGACCAGGTTTTGTAGCTGGCAAGTGCAGGTTCTGGGCAGCGGCCAGTTGTGCTTCTATCCTCCCAACTCCTGGCGTGGCTCCTGGTGTGATCACTGCTGTTTCTATGCTGTAACCATTCCACCATGATTGAATCTTCAGAGGGGGGGCGAGGCGAGGGTGACTGATTAGGTGGGTATGTTTGATGATGCAGTCCCTCTGGACTTTAGCACACTTTTTGACAACATCTCTCCACTCAAGACGGGATAATAACGTGAGCTGCAGTGGTGCCAGTTTTCCTTGGTGGGTCGGCGGTGGAGAGTTAGCAGCTTCAGATTCCTAAGTGATAACATCTGAGATGACCTGTCCTGGGCCCGACAGATTGACGGAAGGAATCCTGAAGCAGACGCATCTCTACTTCCTTAGACGTTTTACAGCAATTTGGGAAGTGCCACTATGATACTCTACGAACGTCTACAGATGCTCTGTAGAAAGTAACCTGACCTGTTGCAAAGTTCGACAGTTCCTGACCAGTACTTCCCTTGGTAAATCTCCGCCCCCCCCCCCCATGCATGCAGAAGCCCGTCGTCATAGAGTCATACAGCATGGAAACAGGCCCTTCAGCCCCACTCGTCCATGCTGACCAAGATGCCCCATCTATGCTAGTCCCATTTGTTGTGAATGATAACTCCCTGGCCCCAACTCTGCAGCAAGGGGAAGCAGTCTAAGGATCCTCCATCTCAGAAAGAGGCGACCAACACAAGTTAAATGGAAAGACTTTCATGGTTTGTTACAGAACATAAATAGTTTACAGCTCAGTTCAGTACATGCCAAGTTACTTCTCATGCAAAGCAGCCCTGGGGCCGATCCACGCTCACACTATGTGAAGGATGAACATTAGCAGGTTAGAGGAAGGAACAGGAGATGATTGATATTCACCCGGGCTTCAATCGGACAAACGGAGTGCCTTCACCTACGTCCCTGGCCGGTGGGAATGAGTGAGTGACTGAGTGGTGGCAGGAGGAGGAGGAGGAGGAGGAGGAAGAGGAGGAGGGGAACAGTGGGATGATGTGCTGGAAGAGGCTGGCACTCGAGTGGCTGCCAGTGACACCAGGCCGCCTCAGTGTCTGGCCTCCCCTGGGTCGTGTTGCCCGCCCCATGCCGGAGGTGGGCTTACAGAGCCAGCCGCTGATCAGCAGAGTGTTGTAGCACAGATGAGGCCCTCTCTCCCCGGCTGTGGTTAGCACAGTCGGACGGCACACAGTGGTGTAGATCGGCATGGCCCCACTTCCTCGGCGCTGGGTTGGGCTGACGGAGGGAGGGCCGGGCCTCCCCTGGAAGGGTCCGGTGACGGTGATGGGACCACCAGGCAGCGTGGCGGCTCAGCGGCTGCTGTCTGTCCGAGCTGCTGCCGAGGCCTGGCTGGGCTCCGTCCTGTCTCCCGGTGAATCCTCGCTCTGTGGACGGATGTGGTTCTGTGCCGGGCACTCAAAGTGTACGCAGTGAAAGACCTGAAACAGAGCGCTGGTTCAGACACACCACAGTGTACGGCCACACTACTCACCCAACGGATGGGGTGGCCACTGCCCACTGCCCACACTGCCCACTACACACACTGACCGGTGAAAGACCTGAAACAGAGCGCTGGTTCAGACACACCACAGTGTACGGCTGGGGTGGCCACTGCCCACAACATACTGATCAGTGCCCACACTGACCACTGCCCACAACACACACTGACCACTGCCCACAACACACACTGACCACTGCCCACACCACACACTGACCACTGCCCACACTGACCGGTGCCCACACTGACCGGTGCCCACACTGACCGGTGCCCACACCACACACTGACCTCTGCCCACATTGCCCACACCACACACTGACCACTGCCCACATTGCCCACAACACACACTGACCATTGCCCACACTGACCACTGCCCACACTGACCGATGCCCACACTGACCACTGCCCACACCACACACGGTGCCCACACTGACCACTGCCCACACTGACCGGTGCCCACTGACCGGTGCCCACACGGACCACTACCCACACTGACCACTACCCATACTGACTGGTGCCCACTGACCGGTGCCCACACTGACCGGTGCCCACACCGACCACTACCCACACTGAACGCTGCCCACACTGACCACATCACACACTGCCCACTACCCACATCACACTGTCCACTACCCACACTGAACACTACCCACACTGACCACTGCCCACTACCCACATCACACACTGCCCACTACCCACATCACACACTGAACACTACCCACACTGAACACTGCCCACACTGACCACATCACACACTGCCCACTACCCACATCACACACTGTCCACTACTCACTGTCCACTACTTACACTGACCACTGCCCACACTGACCACATTGCCCACTCTGACCACAACACACAATGTCCACTACCCACAATGACCAATAGACAATAGACATTAGGTGCAGGAGTAGGCCATTCGGCCCTTCGAGCCAGCACCGCCATTCAATGTGATCATGGCTGATCATCCCCAATCAGTACCCCGTTCCTGCCTTCTCCCCATATCCCCTGACTCCGCTATCTTTAAGAGCCCTATCAAGCTCTCTCTTGAAAGTATCCAGAGAAGCGGCCTCCACCGCCCTCTGAGGCAGAGAATTCCACAGACTCGCAACTCTCTGTGTGAAAAAGTGTTTCCTCGTCTCCGTTCTAAATGCCTTACCCCTTATTCTTAAACTGTGGTTCCTGGTTCTGGACTCCCCCACTTTGGGAACATGTTTCCTGCCTCTAGCGTGTCCACACCCATAATAATCTTATATGTTTCAATAAGATATCCTCTCATCCTTCTAAATTCCAGAGTATACAAGTCTAGCCGCTCCATTCTCTCAGCATATGACAGTCCCGCTATCCCGGGAATTAACCTTGTGAACCTACGCTGCACTCTTTCAATACCAAGAAAGTCCTTCCTCAAATTAGGGGACCAAAACTGCACACAATACTCCAGGTGTGGTCTCACTATACAAATGCAGAAGGACCTCTTTGCTCCTATACTCAACTCCTCTTGTTATGAAGGCCAACATGCCATTCGCTTTCCTCACTGCCTGCTGTACCTGCATGCTTACTTTCATTGACCGATGAACAAGGACCTCCAGATCCCGTTGTACTTCCCCTTTTCCCAACTTGACACCATTTAGATAGTAATCTGCCTTCCTGTTTTTGTTACCAAAGTGAATAACCTCACATTTATCCACATTAAACTGCATCCGCCATGCATCTGCTCACTCACCCAACCTGTCCAAGTCACCCTGTATCCTCATAGCATCCTCCTCACAGTTCACACTGCTACCCAGCTTTGTGTCATCTGCAAATTTGCTAATGTTACTTGCAATCCCTTCATCTAAATCATTAATATACATTGTAAATAGCTGCGGTCCCAGCATCGAGCCTTGCGGTACCCCACTCGCCACTGCCTGCCATTCTGAAAGGGACCCGTTAATCCCTACTCTTTGTTTCCTGTCTGCCAACCACTTCTCTATCCATGTCAGCATTCTTGCCCTCTAATTTTGCCCACTAATATCCTATGTGGGACCTTACCACTGCCCACACTGCCCACTACCCACTGTCCACAGCCCACACTGCCCACTACCCACACTGTCCACTGCCCACACTGACCACTGCCCACACTGTCCACTGCCCACAGCCCACACTGTCCACAGCCCACACTGACCACTGCCCACACTGTCCACAGCCCACACTGTCCACTGCCCACACTGACCACTGCCCACACTGTCCACAGCCCACACTGCCCACTACCCACACTGTCCACAGCCCACACTGTCCACTGCCCACACTGACCACTGCCCACTGTCCACTGCCCACACTGACCACTGCCCACACTGTCCACTGCCCACACTGTCCACAGCCCACACTGACCACTGCCCACACTGTCCACAGCCCACACTGACCACTGCCCACACTGTCCACAGCCCACACTGTCCACTGCCCACACTGACCACTGCCCACACTGTCCACAGCCCACACTGCCCACTACCCACACTGTCCACAGCCCACACTGTCCACTGCCCACACTGACCACTGCCCACACTGTCCACAGCCCACACTGACCACTGCCCACACTGACCACTGCCCACACTGTCCACTGCCCACACTGTCCACAGCCCACACTGACCACTGCCCACACTGTCCACAGCCCACTGACCACACTGACCACTGTCCACATTGTCCACTGCCCACACTGACCACTGCCCACACTGACCACAGCCCACACTGTCCACTGCCCACACTGTCCACATTGTCCACTGTCCACACTGACCACTGCCCACACTGACCACAGCCCACACTGACCACTGCCCACACTGACCACTGCCCACACTGTCCACTGCCCACACTGTCCACTGCCCACACTGTCCACTGCCCACACTGTCCACTGCCCACACTGCCCACACCCCACACTGTCCACAGCCCACACTGACCACTGCCCACACTGACCACTGCCCACACTGTCCACTACCCACTACCCACACTGCCCACTACCCACACTGCCCACAACCCACACTGTCCACTACCCACACTGCCCATTGCCCACACTGACCACTACCCACACTGTCCACTACCCACACTGTCCACTACCCACACTGTCCACTACCCACTGACCACTGCCCACACTGTCCACTACCCACACTGTCCACACTGACCACTACCCACACTGACCACTGCCCACACTGTCCACTGCCCACACTGTCCACTGCCCACACTGACCACTGCCCACACTGTCCACTGCCCACACTGTCCACTGCCCACACTGTCCACTGCCCACACTGTCCACAGCCCACACTGACCACTGCCCACACTGACCACTGCCCACACTGTCCACTGCCCACAGCCCACACTGTCCACACTGCCCACTGACCACTGCCCACATGGACCACTACCTACAATAACCACTGCCCACACTGAACCCTACCTACACTGTCCACTGCCCACACTGTCCTCACCACCACCCACGCTGCCCACTGCCCAGTGTGCTCTGCCCACACTGATCACTACACACACTGCCGACTGCCCACATTGACCACTGCCCACACTGTGCATTGCCCACTACCCACTACCCACACTGTCCACTACCCACTAACCACTGCCCACTGTGCACACTGCCCACTGCGCAAACTGCCCACTACCCACACATCAGTTTGAGACTGCAACACAAGCTGCGACATGCAACCTCTGGACACGATGGTCCCAAAACTGTCCCAGAATCTGAGGAAGCTCAGCACGGAAACAGACCCTTCGGCCTGCCCAGTCCACGCCGATCACCCATTCACATTAGTTCTATGTTATCCCGCTTTCTCATCCACTGCCTACACACTAGGGGCCAGTTCACCTACAAACCCGCACGTATTTGGGATTTAGGAGGAAACTGGAGCATCCGGAGAAAATCCACACCGTCACAGGGAGAAAGTGCAAACTCCACACAGACAATGCCCGAGGTCAGGATCGAACCCGGGTCTCTGGCGCTGTGAGACAGCGGCTGGCTCTATAGCGCTGCAAGCTGTGAGCTTGGGTGGCAGCATCAGTAGTTCCTCACAGGCCACCTCTACCCCACCCACCACTCCCTCCACAATCACCCCATCCTTTGCTCAGACCGTCATGGAGCTGAAGGGGAAATCTTTTTGGACTGAGATTTTAGAAGATTGAGGGGGGATCTTATAGAAACTTACAAAATTCTTAAGGGGTTGGACAGGCTAGATGCAGGAAGATTGTTCCCGATGTTGGGGAAGTCCAGAACAAGGGGGTCACAGTTTAAGGATAAGGGGGAAATCTTTTAGGACCGAGATGAGGAAAACATTTTTCACACAGAGAGTGGTGAATCTCTGGAACTCTCTGCCACAGAAGGTAGTTGAGGCCAGTTCATTGGCTATATTTAAGAGGGAGTTAGATGTGGCCCTTGTGGCTAAAGGGATCAGGGGGTATGGAGAGAAGGCAGGTACAGGATACTGAGTTGGATGATCAGCCATGATCATATTGAATGGCGGTGCAGGCTCGAAGGGCCGAATGGCCTACTCCTGCACCTATTTTCTATGTTTCTATGAACAAGGCAGAAAAAAAGCCCCTTTGGCCCACCACGTCGCAGAGAGAATAATGTTGAGAGCACTGCCCATGGAGGTGGTGGAATCACATACATTCACCATGTTTAAGAGGCATTAAGAGAAGACATTTAAACAGGGAAGGCATTACAGCCGACATTTCTGATGTGGGTATCAGTGTAGATGGGCAAAAGAATCAGCGTTGACATGGTGGCCGCAGGGCGGGTTTTGTGCTGCACCACTCTGTGACCCTACTCTTGGACCTTACCCCATGGTTTCTCTGTTGCTCAGTCCTCCCTGAGACACCACCATTCACGGTGTGTGTCCCAGCCTCATTGGCGCTCCCAAAATGCACCACCTCACATTGAGCAAAACGCAAACCGCTGGAAGAAGTCAGCGGGTCAGGCAGCATCTGCGGAAGGAATGGATAGACTATGTTTTTGGGTTGGGACGCTTCTTCAGACTTCAGGAGGGTTTCCGATTCAGGTTGGGGCACCTGGGAAGGGGGGGGGGGGGGGGGGGGGAGGGGGAAAAGGAGACCCGGGTTCTAGACCTAAAATTGGAGGGTTCAATATTCACACGGTTGGGTTGTAACGTACCCAAGCAGAATATGTTGAGATGCTGCTCGTCCAGTTTGTGTGTGGGCCTCACTCTGGCAATGGAGGAGGCCCAGGACTGAGAGATCAGTGTGGGAATGGGAAGGGGAATTGAAATGCTCAGCAACGTGGACCTTGGTGGACCGAGTGCAGGTGTTCGTGTGCAGTTGGCAAGTCTATGCTTGGACTGACCCTTGTGAAGCCTGCGCCCCAGGTGGAACCCCTACCTCCCATCCTCTCTTTTCCATCCTCTCTTCCCTCTGCCCCACCCTTTTCCACCATCCCATTCCACCTCTATTCTTTCCTTTGGCTTGTTGTGCCTTTTCATCTTGGGCCATTGTGCACCCTTCTGCCGATCAACCCCTTCCCTTCATCCCCCCCCCCCCTCCCCCTCCCCTGTATCCACCTATGACTTGCTTGTCTTTACCCCGACCCCGCAACTCTCTTCCAGCTTTCTCCTCCTCTCCCGACATTCAATCCAAACAAGTGACCCAACCGGAAATGTAGGAACGAGGAGCTGCCCCTCCCGCCCTTTTTCCTTCTCAACTTCCCTCCTGTTCCCATTTCCCCTCCAGGACTCGTATCAATTACTCCCTCCTCCCTTCCACCTACATTCCTTCCTCTAGCTTCACAATTTGCAACTCCTCAATCCTTTTTGTCTCACGGATTCTGTCTTTTACATCTCTGGCCTTTGTCCAACCATCTGCCTATTAACCCCCTCGCTCGTATCAACCTATTACCTGCTCGGCTTTGCCCTGCCCCTCTTCAGCTTTCTCTCCCACCCCCCCACCCCCCCCTACAATCATTGTGAAGAAGGGTCCCGACCTGAAACATCACCTATCCATGTTCTCAAGAAATGCTGCCTGACCCGCTGAGTTACTCCAGCACTTTGTGTCTTTTTTTGTAAACCAGCGCCTGCAGTTGCTTGTGTCTACCTCGTTGGCTGTGTTGTACGTGCCCACAATCCTGATGAAGACCACCGGCTGCTGCTTGATGTAAATCGTCTGCCAGGACCTGCGGAGAGACGGGCTACGACTTATCTCAAGTTCACCCCAAGTTTAGTCACCAAAGTCGCGGCGTTTGCAGAGATATCCCTGTCGGCTTGAACCTGCAGCTTCAGGGCATCAGGCAAGGATGATGTGAGTTGGCACCTCTCCCAGTGATCGCACTGACACCTTCAGCTGAGGCTAATCCTTGGAGCGAGTCCATGGTGGGGGCAAGGCAGAGAAACCTCAGGGGCATCGGGCAGAGTGACAGGATGGGGACAGACGGGGAGGGGACTGACAGGATGATAATAGACGGGGTGGGGACGGACAGGAGGGGATGGGCGGGGTGGGGATGGACGGGACAAGGACCGGATGGGGTGGGGACAAACGGGATGACAATAGACTGGATGGGGACAGACGGGGGGGGGGGGGGGGCGGACGGGATAGGAACAGATGTCATGATTTTATAAACCTCTAGTCTCCTGAGCCCCAGTGAGAACAATCCCAGCCTGTCCAGCTCCATTCTGAGGGAGTGAGGGGCTTTACCCCAGGGTCTCTCTGTACATCAACACTCCTGACTCCCTGCTCGTTACTGGACTTGTCCGACGTGGATTAACGACCCCGGATGCTGTCTAAGCCCATGAGCTTTTCTGGCTTTTTTGAGTGTATTTCAGAGATACAGCGTAGAAACAGGCCCTTCGGCCCAGCGAGTCCGTGCCGACCATCGATCCCCTTACACTAGCACCATCCTACACACTGGGGAGAATTTACAATCTTTACCGAAGCCAATTTACCTACAAACCTGTATGTAATTGGGGTGTGGGAGGTAACCGGTGCACCCGGAGAAAACCCATGCGGTCAGGGGGAGAACGTGCAAACTCCGTACAGACAGCACCAGTAGTCAGGAACGAACCCGGGTCTCGGCGTTGTGCGGCAACAACTGCACCGATGCGCCACCGTGCCACCTTATGTTTTGCTGTTATGTTTCTGATGTACACATGTGGGGGGGGGGGGGGGGTTTATTCGATGCTCTGACGATCCTAGTGATGACCCACGGATGTGGAAGCCCCTGCCCCCTGGCTCGGAATCATTGTCGGCACAGTAACCGTGACACGGTCGTAGGGAAACCAGAAGGATGTGCATACTTGCAAGTTACTTTAGTGTGATCGGCAACCATCGCCCACTGCTGCTGATTGTTGGAGACTTCGATGTAGAAACTGTAGCTGCGGTCGTCACAGTCCCAGAGAAGCAACCTGGCGAGAGAGGGAGCGAGGGAGGGAGGGAGGAAGAGAGGGGAGGGAGTAACGCAAGTGTTGAACCACAGGAGAGGGGCTGCGGCGATGCACAACAAAAGGCAGGCATCAGCCACGGCAGTTACTCAGGCACACAATCTCTGATATAAACCGGGCAGCAAGGGGCCAGAATAATTCCACTTCCCAGCTCCCCACCACAGCAATACCTTTTAGAGTCACGGAGCGCGGAAACAGACCCTTCAGCCTAACTCATCTACGCCTTTCCACCCTCAGTTTGCGAAAAAGACAGAGTTGCCTGGGGAGCAACTTTTTCCACGGTGGGTATTGGGAACAAGATACCAGAGACACGAGTGCTTAATTGTCACATACATCAGGGCCGGAACAATAACATTTTTACTTGCTTGCGGCTTTACAGGCACATTAAATGCAACAACACCACAAATTATATAAAATAATTTATTAGTTGTACTGGGTAGACCAAACTATAATATTGCAAGACAAAATTGAGTCGTACAGCACAGAAACAGGCCTACGCTGACCAAGATGCCCCATATACACTAATGCTACCTGCCCACGTTAGGCCCATATCCTCTCAATCTTTCCTATCCATGTACCTGTATAGATGTCTTTTAAATATAGTTATAGTATCTGCCTCAACTACCTCTTACTCTTTGTGTGAAAAAATTATCCCTCAGGTTCCTCTTGAATCTTTCCCCTCTCACCTTAAACCCATGCCTGGTTCTTGATCCCCCTACTCTGGGTAAAAGCATTCACCCTATCTATTATCCTCATGGTTTTATACACCTCTACAAGGTCACCCCTCAGCTTCCTGCCCTCGAACGAATGAAGTCCTAGCCTGTCCAACCGTTCACCTATTGCCCTCGAATCCTGGCAACATCCTCATAAATCTTCTCTCCAGTTTGATGACCTTCCCCCAGCATGTGACCTAAATTGAATTCCAAGTGTGGCCTCACCAGCATTTTTGTACAACGACCATATCATATCCCAACTTCTATACTGATGAAGGCCAGCCGGCCAAAATCCTTCTTCAACACCCGTTACACCACTTTAAGGGGACATTGTACCTGCACGCCTAGATCCATTCACTGTGAAGGTCCTGACCTGGTTTGACTTCCCAAAATGCAGCAGCTTGCAATCCATCTGCCATTCGTCAGCCCACTTGCCCAGCTGATCAAGATCCTGCTGTGAATATCGATAATCATCTTGGCTGCCTATAATACCACCTTCTTTGTGCCATCTGCTAACTTAGTAATCACGCCTTGCACATTCTCATCCAAAACATTGATATAAACCACAAACAGCAATGGGCCCAGCGCCGATCCCTGATGCACAAAACTAGTCGCAGAACTCCAGTCCGCGAAATAGACTTCTACCATCACCCTCTGCTTCCTTCCATGAATCCAATTCTCTATCCAGTCTAACTCTCCCTGGATCCCATGCAATCTAATCTTCCAGATCAGCCTACCATGCAGAACCTTATTAAAGGCCTTGCTGAAGTCCATATACACTATGCCTACGCCCTGCCCTCATCAATCTCCTCAAAATCTTACTGATTCATCAGACATGATTTAATATTCATCTTCTGGGAGCGAGCATCACTGACAAGGCTAGAATGTATTGCCCATCCTTAAATGCCTCAAAGCAGGTGATGGGGGGGCAATTGTCGTAAGCCCTCTGGTAAAGGAGCTGATGGAGCTGGTGGAGAGGGAGTTCCAGGGTCAGACCCGTTGACAGTGTGGGAACGGTGAGATTACCCAGTCAGGCCGGAGGGTGACTGGATGGGGAACTTGTGGGTGGTGGTGTTCCCTGTGTGGGGAACTTGTGCGTGCTGGTGCTCCCTGTGTGGGGAATCTGTGGGTGGTGGTGTTCCCTGTGTGGGGAACCTGTGGGTGGTGGTGTTCCCTGTGTGGGGAACCTGTGTGTGGTGGTGCTCCCTGTGTGGGGAACCTGTGGGTGGTGGTGCTCCCTGTGTGGGGAACTTGTGGGTGGTGGTGCTCCCTGTTTGTATGGGGAACCTGTGGGGGGTGGTGCTCCCTGTCCGTGTGGGGAACCAGTGGGTGGTGGTGTTCCCTGTCTGTGTGGGGAACCTGTGGGTGGTGGTGCTCCCTGTCCATGTGGGTAAACAGTGGGTGGTGGTGTTCCCTGTCTGTGTGGGGAACCTGTGGGTGGTGGTGCTCCCTCTCCCTGTGGGGAACCTGTGGGTGGTGGTGTTCCCTGTGTGGGGAACCTGTGGGTGGTGGTGCTCCCTGTTTGTGTGGGGAATCAGTGGCTGGCGATGCTCCCTGTACGTGTGGGAAACCTGTGGGTGATGGTGTTCCCTGTACATGTGGGGAATCTGTGGGTGGTGGTGTTCCCTGTGTGGGGAACCTGTGGGTGGTGGTGTTCCCTGTGTGGGGAACCTGTGGGTGGTGGTGCTCCCTGTCTGTGTGGGGAACCTGTGGGTGGTGGTGCTCCCTCTCCTTGTGGGGAACCTGTGGGTGGTGGTGCTCCCTGTCTGTGTGGGGAACCTGTGGGTGGTGGTGCTCCCTGTCTGTGTGGGGAACCTGTGGGTGGTGGTGCTCCCTGTGTGTGTGGGGAACCTGTGGGTGGTGGTGCTCCCTGTCTGTGTGGGGAACCTGTGGGTGGTGGTGCTCCCTGTCTGTGTGGGGAACCTGTGGGTGGTGGTGCTCCCTGTCTGTGTGGGGAACCTGTGGGTGGTGGTGCTCCCTGTACGTGTGGGGAACCTGTGGGTGGTGGCGCTCCCTGTCTGAGTGGGGAACCTGTGGGTGGTGGTGCTCCCTCTCCTTGTGGGGAACCTGTGGGTGGTGGTGCTCCCTCTCCTTGTGGGGAACCTGTGGGTGGTGGTGCTCCCTGTGTGGGGAACCTGTGGGTGGTGGTGCTCCCTGTCTGTGTGGGGAATCTGTGGGTGGTGGTGCTCACTGGCACTCATCTTGATGGATGGCAGAAGTAGTGAGAGAGAGGACTGGTGGGAAACACAGAGTGGTTGTAAATCGTCCATGGGGAGAGCAGACATGGTCTCGTAGACAGGCAGAGAGGTGAGAGGAGACAGATTTAATAGGAACCTGTGGGGGAAGCTTTCCACACCGAGGGTGGTGGGTAAATGGAACAAACTGCTAGAGGAGGTAGTTGAGGCAGGAACTATAGCTAAATTTAAAAGAAAGATACATGGACAAGTATACGGCATATGGAACGAGATCTTAATGTCATGTCACAGGGGCAGAATTAGGCCATTCAGCCCATCAAGTATACTCCGCCATTCAATTGCGGCTGAGCTATCTTTCCCTTTCAACCCTATTCTCCTGCCTTCGCCCCACAACCCCTGACACCCGTACTAATCAAGAATCTTTCAATCTCCGCGTTAAAAATACCCAATGACATGGCCTCCACAGCCCTCTGTGGCGATGAACTCCACAGATTCACCATGATTCCACAAATTCCTCCTCATCTCCTTGCTAAAGGTACGTCCTTTTATTCTGAGCTGCCAGAGGAGGAAGTTGAGGCAGGGACGATAACAACATTGATAAGACCTTTGGACAGGCACATGGAAAGGAAGGGTTTAGTGGGCCAAACGAAGAGAAGCTGGGACTAGTCTCAATGGGGTATCATGGTCAACATGGACTAGTTGGGCGGTAGGGCCTGTTTTCGTGCTGCGTGACTCTATGTTTAACCGTCGATATATGTGACAGCACAGGAAAGGGTGTTACTTTGCCCGGCTGACAGATGGGCAATAGTGAAATTTCACTGGGATCCGTGCTCAGGTATCCGTGACTGGGTGAGACAAATACAAATGCAGCGTTTCACAGCTTCTGCAGACACTGGGATGGAAGGTTGTGACGTGGATGTAAAACCACCCCTGACCAACACCACTGAAAGCAACAAGGCAGGAGCAGTATGCTGTTCAGGCAAGTGCTCCTTGGATTCATGTGATTAACCTTCCAAACTAACCTACCATCTTTAGCTTATTATTGTCACATATACCGAGGTACAGTGAAAAGCTTCTGTTTGTGTGTTATTCAGGTAAAGAAAGACTATATATGAATACAATCAAGCAGTGCACGATGCACTGACAAAAGATAAACAGTACAATATTTAGTGCAAGAGAAAGCCTGATTAAAGATAGTTTGAAGGTCACCATGAGATAGATGGGAGGTCAGGACTACAGTCCAGCTTGTGAGAGGTCAGTTCATTTGCCTGATGCCCTTCAGTTGGGGAACTGTGAAGGAATGCTTTGTGAAAGGTGGACCCTGGTCTCTCCCTACACAGTCCTCACACACACACACACACAATGATGTAACAGTGTAGTCTGTCTATCTCTCTGTCACACGCGTGCACACATACATACATGCACGAATGCACGCACAGCGGTATAGACACGCTCATTTGCACAGTCATGCACAGGCAAGGCAACACACACATGACAACACACGGTGCCAACAGGCACGAGCACCACACGCACTCACGCCAACACACATGCTCCCAAACATACACGCACGCCAACACACACGCTCGCCAACATACACGCATGCCAACACATGCATTCCAACACACACACTCACGCCAACACACATGCACGCCAACACACACGCACGCCAACACACACGCACGCCAACACACACGCACGCCAACACGCACGCCAACACACACGCAGGCCAACACACACGCACGCCAACACACACGCACGCCAACACACACGCACGCCAACACACACTCACGCCAACACACACGCACGCCAACACACACGCACGCCAACACACACGCACGCCAACACACACGCACGCCAACACACACGCACGCCAACACACACGCACGCCAACACACACGCTCGCCAACACACACGCTCGCCAACACACACGCACGCCAACACACACGCTCGCCAACACACACGCACGCCAACACACACGCACGCCAACACACGCACGCCAACACACACGCTCGCCAACACACACGCACACCAACACACACGCACGCCAACACAAACGC
>NW_022630313.1:0-25167 GCF_010909765.2 Amblyraja radiata
AACCTTCTAAATGCTAGCGAGTACAAGCCGAGTCTATCCAGTATTTCTTCATATGAAAGTCCTGCCATCCCAGGAATCAGTCTGGTGAACCTTCTCTGTACTGCCGCTATGGCAAGAATGTCTTTCCTCAGATTAGGAGACCAAAACTGTACGCAATACTCAAGGTGTGGTCTCACCAGTCTTTCCTCATATGAAACTTCATTGTGATAAACCTCTGATCCCCACAAACTGACAGCATCAACACATTACCCATTACTCTGTCGAAGATTTCTTCAAGGGACACGTACGTCATGGATTGTCCGAGCTACAGACATTTATACCGGATCCAGTCAATGCCGCTTCTCACCTGGAATTTGGACGGGGACTTACCTGGAAGAGCAACAAGGGCTAGCACGGGATAAAGGACAGGCTGTATAACTCTGAGTGCAACGTAGATTCGAGCACTTAGGTTGAACATAGGATTAAAAAATTTGTCAGCCCAATAGAAGACTCCCTTCTCCATGGCGGTAACTTCCCAGTCTACCGTTTTCACAGACCGATCCATTTGTGTAACACCGCACGCACTCTCTCACTGTTCCCCGATTACACTCGGTGACATTCACTTCACTCTCTAATATTCCCGGATTCCGAAACATCCATCTAACATCCCACTTTATTGTCCACAGATTCCCAATGGGTTTTCTCCCTCTGTGGATGGAGCTGCTGCTCTCTGTCTGTCGGTGACGGGCGGGATGATCTCACCAACACTCTCATATCCCAGCAACAACAGGAATGGTTTATATTGGGAACTGGGAAATCTCCAGTGGGTGGGTGACACAACCGGGCTCCGTGTAGACTGACGTTAATCACACACTCACTGAACAAACATCTACTGTTAACTCTTTTGTGTCCGGGCACAATAAGCCTCCCACACGGAAAGGGCACCAGTCATCATGGGTGATGATATCCAGTCTATATGTTCTGTCTAGTGGACAGTTAGTGCCGGGGGAGGGAGCAATCTACAGGCCTGGTAGAATCCGCACCATCTCTCCGCAATCTCGATAATCGTGAGCAGTCGCCTGAAATCGCAATGTTCAGTTTATTCGTTTCAATTGACGAGTGCATTTCGGGAATCTTCATTCATTTAATCTGACATCTTGAAAGATAGAAACATAGAAACATAGGTGCAGGAGTAGAGGCCATACGTCCCTTCGAGCCTGCACCGCCATTCAATATGATCATGGCTGATCATCCAACTCAGTATCCTGTACCTGCCTTCTCTCCATACCCCCTAATCCCTTTAGCCACAAGGGCCACATCTAACTCCCTCTTAAATATAGCCAATGAACTGTGGCCTCAACTACCTTCTGTGGCAGAGAATTCCACAGATTCACCACTCTCTGTGTGAAATATGATTTTCTCATCTCGGTCCTAAAAGACTTCCCCCTTATCCTTAAACTGTGTGGCCCCTTGTTCTGGACTTCCCCAACATCGGGAACAATCTTCCTGCATCTAGCATCTCCAACCCCTTAAGAATGTTGTACGTTTCTATCGGAGCCCCCCTCAATCTTCTAAATTCTAGTAAGTACAAGCCGAGTCTATCCAGTCTTTCTTTTTATGAAAGTCCTGACATCCCAGGAATCAGTCTGGTGAACCTTCTCTGTACTCCCGCTACGGCAAGAATGTCTTTCCTCAGATTAGGAGACCAAAACTGTACTCAATACTCCAGATGTGGTCTCAACAGAGGCCTATACAGCTGCAGAAGAACCTCTTTACTCCTATACTGAAATCCTCTTGTTATGAAGGCCAACATTCCATTAGCTTTCTTCACTGCCTGCTGTACCTGCACGCTAACTTTCAGTGGCCGGTGTAAAAGTACACCCAGGTCTCGCTGCCCCTCCCTGTCTGTTTGACCTCCACCCATCCAGCCCATACACCCCCCTCCCCCCTATTTCTGTATCCCCCTTCCCTCACTATCTCCGTAACGACCTCCCTCCCCTCCAGCCCCTTCCTGTGACCGGTGTTTCTTGGAGAGGGTCCAGATGAGATTTACAAGAACGATCCCAGGAATGAGGGGGTTAACTAACGTACGATGAGCGTTTGTCGGCACTGGGCCTGTACTCGCTGGGGTTTAGAAGGATGAGGGGGGACCTCATTGAAACGTACAGATTAGTGAAAGGCCTGGATAGAGTGGATGTGGAGAGGATATTTCCACTAGTGGGAGAGTCTAGGACCTGAGGGCGCAGCCCCAGAATTAAAGGGCGCTCTTTTCAAAAGGTGAGGAGGAACCTCTTTAGCCAGAATGTCGTTAATCAGTGGAACTCGTTGCCACAGAGGGCTGTGGATATTATTAAGACAGAGATAGATAGATTCTTGATTAGTGCGGGTGTCAAGGGTTATGTGTTGAAAGCAGGAAAATAGGGTTAGGAGGGAGAGATCAGCCATGATTGAATGGCGGTGTAGACTTGATGGGCTGAATGGCCTAAATCCACTCCTATAACTTGTGAATGTCTTTCTTCACAGGATCTGAATCTCGGTGACCGGGATCTGTACAGCGAGAAGAAGCCCAGATACAAATGAACCTCTGCTCAACCCCTCTCTGTGTGCACCCCCAACCCCTCCCCTCTGCCCACTTTCTCTGATGTTTCTCTCTCTTTCCTTATTCTCTATAATCACCCTCCCTCCCATCGACTCCATCTACACCTCACGCTGCCTCGGCAAGGCCAGCAGCCCAGACCAGGACCGGCCTTAGGAGGTGCGGGGCCCAATTGGGAACAATTTTGGTGAGCACCAGGTTCCCAGCCAAGATCTGTAGATTCATAGAAATATAATTAAAGTCTATTATAGACTTTATATCTCTATGGTAGAATGGAGAGTGATCAAAATGTGCACTTAAAAAGTGCCTGCGACTTAATGGACCAAACAGATCTGAGCTACATATTAATATAGAATTGCATACATGTAAGCCTAGAAGTAACAAACAACATGTGTAGATCACCTCTGTAAAGTACATAGTTACAATACCACTTGTTTTAGTGAGTGAAATTTAAAAATAGTAATTTAATTTAATAGATCCTGGAAAACCAATAACCATTGTTGAAAAACCAGTCCAGGCATTAAATGTTGGGCTTCAGCCCCATCCTACCCTTTGGGCTTCTACCCCATCCTAACTTAGTTGTGTGTGTTAGTTATCTGTGCGTGATGTGTGTGTGGGAGGGAAGGAGAGAAGGGAGGGTGGGAGGGAGAGAAGGGAGGAAGGTTGGGAGGGAGGGGAGTAGGGAAAGGAGGGAGGGAAGGAGAGAAAGAAGGGATGGAGCGAATGAGGGAAGGGAAAAGAGAGAGGAAGGAGGGAGGGAAGGAGAGAAGGAGAGGGGGGAGGGGGAGGGCCGGCGGCGGGAGCGGGTGCCGCGGTCCGGGCGAACGCATGTGAGACGTTGCTCCAAACTCCGGCCCGGCCCTCCGTGTATTGATCTACCCGAGCTGAGAGTAGATGACTCTGGGGCCCCCTTACTCGCTTGGCCCAATTGGGAGCAATCGGTCCAATCGGCTTAAGGCCGGCCCTGGCCCAGACCATCACACACACACATGAACCAACCTCCCTTCCATCGACTCCATCTACACCTCACGCTGCCTCGGCAAGGCCAGGAGCATCATCGCGGACCAGTCTCACCCCCGGTCACTCCCTATCCTCCCCGCTCCCATCGGGCAAGAGGTACAGAAGTATGAAAACAAACGCACACACACACACCTCCAGATTCAGGGAGAATTTATTCCCGGCTGTTATCAGGCAACTGAACCATCCTGCCACAACGAGAGAGCGGTCCTGAACTAAGATCTGTGTTTAAGAAAGAACTGCAGATGCTGGAAAATCAAAGGTACACAAAAGTGCTGGAGAAACTCAGCGGCCTTATCATACATCTATACACACAACAGAAGCTTTTCACTGTACCTCAGCATCTATGGAGCGAAGGAAATAGGCAACGTTTCTGGACGAAACCCTTCTTCAGACTCAATAGGCAACGTTTCAGGCCGAAACCCTTCTTCAGATGGCCCGAAACATTGCCTATTTCCTTCGCCCCATAGATGCTGCTGCACCCGCTGAGTTTCTCCAGCATTTTTGTGTCCCCTGAACTATTATCAACCAGATTGGTGACCAGAGGACTGTCCTCGATCGGACTTTGCTGGCTTTACCTTGCACTAAACGTTATTCCCTTATCATGTATCTACACACAACAAAAACCTTTCACTGTACCTCGGTACACGTGTCAATAAACAAAACAATCCCCTCTGCCTCCATTCTCCCTGTATTCTCCCACCCACTGCTTTGTAATGTATTGTTCCCTCCCTGCATACATCTCTCCCCCTCCCTGCACACACTCCCTCTGTATCCTCTCCCTCCCCCTCCATCTTCCTCCCCTCCATCCTCTCCACCTCCCTGCATCCTCTCTCTCTCCCTCTTTATCCCTCCCCTCCATCCCCTCTCCGTACATCCTTTCTCCCTCCTTGCATTTTCTCTCTCCTCCTCCCTATCTCTCCCCTTCTCTCCCCCACTCTCTCTCCTCCCCATCATCTCTCCCACTCCTTCCTCTACCCCCCCCCCCCCTCCTCCTCTCTCCGCCTCCCTCCTCCTCTCTCTCCCACCCCCCCTCTCCCCCTCCCTCCTCCTCTCTCCCCCTCCCTCCTCCTCTCCCCCTCCCTCCTCCTCTCCCCCTCCGTCCTCCTCTCCCCGTCCCTCCTCCTCTCTCCCCCTCCCTCCTCCTCTCTCCCTCTCCCTCCTCCTCTCTCCTCCTCCCTCCTCCTCTCTCCCCCTCCCTCCTCCTCTCTCCACCTCCCTCCTCCTCTCTGCCCTCTCCCTCCCCTCTCTGCTCAGACATACAACATCTTATCATTGTGAACAGCTACCAGAATCCTGCCCGCCCAGTCCGCTGTTAATCCGACTGATTTTACAACGCAGTTCAGTTCATGTTTGTGTGGGAAGAAACTGCAGGTGCGGCTTTAAACAAAAGATCGACACAAAATGCTGGAGTAACTCAGCGGGATTTGACTTTCAGAAGGCTTTCGACAAGGTCCCACATAAGAGATTAGTATACAAACTTAAAGCACACGGTATTGGGGGTTCAGTATTGATGTGGATAGAGAACTGGCTGGCAGACAGGAAGCAAAGAGTAGGAGTAAACGGGTCCTTTTCACAATGGCAGGCAGTGACTAGTGGGGTACCGCAAGGCTCAGTGCTGGGACCCCAGCTATTTACAATGTATATTAATGATTTAGACGAGGGAATTGAATGCAAAATCTCCAAGTTTGCGGATGACACGAAGCTGGGGGGCAGTGTTAGCAGCGAGGAGGATGCTAGGAGGCTGCAAGGTGACTTGGATAGGCTGGGTGAATGGGAAAATGCACGGCAGATGCAGTATAATGTGGATAAATGTGAGGTTATCCACTTTGGTGGCAAAAACAGGAAAGTAGACAATTATCTGAATGGTGGCTTATTAGGAAAAGGGGAGATGCAACGAGACCTGGGTGTCATGGTACACCAGTCATTGAAAGTAGGCATGCATGTGCAGCAGGCAGTGAAGAAAGAGCCTGCATTCGGAGCAAAGTATTTGAGTAGAGGAGCAGGGAGGTTCTACTGCAGTTGTACAGGGTCTTGGTGAGACCACACCTGGAGTATTGCGTACAGTTCTGGTCTCCTAATCTGAGGAAAGGCATTCTTGCCATAGAGGGAGTACAGATAAGGTTCACCAGACTGATTCCTGGGATGTCAGGACTTTCATATGAAGTAAGACTGGATAGACTCGGCTTGTACTCGCTAGAAATTAGAAGATTGAGGGGGGATCTTTTAGAAACTTACACAATTCTTAAGGGGTTGGACAGCATGAATGCATGAAAATTGTTCCCGATGTTGGGGAAGTCCAGAACAAGGAGCCACACACATTTAAGGATAAGGGGGAAATCTTTTAGGAACATTTTTTACACAGAGAGTGGTGAATCACTGGAATTCTCTGCCACATAAGGCCGTTGAGGCCACAGTTCGTTGGCTATATTTAAGAGGGAGTTAGATGTGGCCCTTGTGGCTAAAGGGAGCAAGAGGTATGGAGAGAAGGCAGGTACTGGATACTGAGTTGGATGATCAGCCATGATCATATTGAATGGCGGTGCAGGCTCGAAGGGCAGAATGGCCTCTACTCCTGCACCTGTTGTCTATGTTTCTATGACAGGCAGCATCTCTGAAGAAGGGTCTCGACCCGAAACGTCACTCGTTCCTTCTCTCCAGGGATGCTGCCTGTCCCGCTGAGTTACTCCAGCATCTTGTGTCTACCTTTAGCACAATATTGGCACGTGAACCGAGACAAGACGAGACGTTGAGCTTGTCCGATCCCGCCATCCACGGGCGCTATCACACACGGCGAAAGTCTGGACGCACGTTATTGCGAGACAAAGTCAAAAGTCAAAGTCTATTTTATTCCTCACTCATATGTACCCGAAGGTGCAGTGAAATGAATTTGCCAGCAGCGATACAACAAAATAGAGAGAGTACAGAGGAGATTTACTAGAATGTTGCCTGGGTTTCAGCAACTAGGTTACAGAGAAAGGTTGAACAAGTTAGGTCTTTATTCTTTGGAGCGCAGAAGGTTAAGGGGGGACTTGATAGAGGTCTTTAAAATGATGAGAGGGATAGACAGAGTTGACGTGGATAAGCTTTTCCCACTGAGAGTAGGGAAGATTCAAACAAGAGGACATGACTTGAGAATTAAGGGACAGAAGTTTAGGGGTAACACGAGGGGGAACTTCTTTACTCAGAGAGTGGTAGCTGTGTGGAATGAGCTTCCAGTGGAAGTGGTGGAGGCAGGTTCGATTTTATCATTTAAAAATAAATTGGATAGGTATATGGACGGGAAAGGAATGGAGGGTTATGGTCTGAGTGCAGGTAGATGGGACTAGGTGAGAGTAAGTGTTCGGCACAGACTAGAAGGGCCGAGATGAGCTGTTTCCGTGCTGTCATTGTTAAAAATAATAGAATTTAACACAAACATCTACCACAGCGTTCTTCACTGTGGTGGAAGGCAACAAAGCTCACTCAGTCCTCCTTTGTACACCCGTGGTCGGTGCCATAATCCCTCCGTAGTTGCCGCTACGGACGGACCGATCTACCGCCCCTCTCGTCGGGATGATCGAAACTCCGACATCGAGACAGTCAAACACACTCCGTGTCTTGAAGGTCCCGAATCAGCACTTTCCTCCCGGAGACCGCGGCTTCAGGATGTTATAGACGCAGGCCGGTGGTCGGAGCTCTGCTCCGGCGATCCTCGGCAAGGGATCCCAGACTCCGGACGGTAAGTCCACGCCCTGCCCGCTGCTAGAAGCTCCGCAGATCACAGCCCCCATAATGTCAGTCAACAGGCCAGCGATTGGAACACTCCCCTCTGGCGATCCCCGGCAAGGGTTCGCCCGCTCCACGATGGAAAATCCGAGCTGCGCCTGCTGCTGATGCTTCGGTGCCGGTTTCCGGGAAAGGCCGCTCCAATCCATGTTGTTGGACATGGAAAAGTCCGCGCTGCACCTGCTGTTGCAAAACAAAACAACACAAAGGTGATGATTGTCGACTTCAGGAGGGCGCAGCCCAAACACACACCCATCAACATCAGTGGCACCACGGTGGAGAGTGTGGAGAGCATAACGTTCCTCGGAGTGCAAATTACAGACAGTCTCACCTGGTCCAGGAACATCACTGGGATTGTCAAACGGGCCCATCGGCGACTGCACTTCCTGAGGAAGCTCAAACAGGTCTCACTCCCAACCAACATCCTCAGGACTTTCTACAGGGGCACGGCGGAGTCTGTACTCACGTACTGCATGAACACGTGGTACTCCAACTGTAACTGCTCAGACAGGAAGTCTCTGCAGAGGGTAGTGAGGGGAGCAGAGAGGATCATTGGCGCCTCCCTACCCTCTGTACAAGAACTGTTCCAGAGCCGCTGTCTGAAAAAAGCTCTGAGAATAGCTAAGTACAAACTGCACCCCCTCCACAAACACCTGGATCTCCTGCCATCAGGCAAGAGATACCGTAGCATCAAAGCCCGGACTACCAGACTGCTAAACAGCTTCCTGCCTCAGGCTGTGAGGCGGCTAAACTGTCACTCCACCTGATTCTGCGGCTTTTTTTTTGCACTGACAATTTAATAACTCTGGCACTGGCCACTCAAATCAGCTGCCCTGGACATTTTAATGACTGTTTTTACTGTATTTTAATGTTGCTGTTTTACCTGATTTTAATTATTTATACTGTTTCATCAGGGACTGGATTGTTTTTACTGTTATTTATGTGTGAAATGTTTTAAGTTTTATGTGCGATGCTCCGGTATTCCCTGGGAAACGTCTTCTCATTTTGCAGTGTACAGCTGTTGCTTTGCAAGATGACAATAAAGGTTGATTGATTTGATTGATTGATGCTCCGGGCCCGACTCCGGGAAAGGCCGCTCACATCCATGATGTTAGGCTGCGAGGGAGGCGAGATGGAAAAGATCGCCTCTACCTCGAGGAGGCAACCGAACGTGGTTCCCCCTCTCCACCCCCCCCCCCACCCTCCCACCCCCACACAAGACACACCAAGAGACAACTAACGTAACATTAGACACAACAAAACTAAAAACTAAAAAGACTCGAAATAACAAACATGCTGCTGGCAGGGCAGCCGACTTGCAGCGCCCCAAATAGACGCGCTGTGATCTATCAGCGTGTCCATGGTCCATTCCCTGAGCTGACAGATTCCTGGGATGGCAGGACTTTCATATGAAGAAAGACAATGGTATGTTAGCATTCATAGCAAAAGGATTTGAGTATAGGAGAAGGGGAGTTCTACTGCAGTTGTACAGGATATTGGTGAGACCACACCTGGAGTATTGCGTACAGTTTGGTCTCCTAATCTGAGGAAATACATTCTTGCCAAAGAGGGAGTACAGAGAAGGTTCACCAGACTGATTCCTGGGATGTCAGGACTTTCATATGAAGAAAGACTGGATAGACTCGGCTTGTACTCGCTAGAAATTAGAAGATTGGGAGGGGGGGGGAGCTCTTATAGAAACATACAAAATTCTTAAGGGGTTGGACAGTCTAGATGCAGGAAGATTGTTCCAGATGTTGGGGAAGTCCAGAACAAGGGGGTCACAGTTTAAGGATAAGAGGGAAGTATTTTAGGACCGAGATGAGAAAATCATGTTTTAGAGTGGTGAATCTGTGGAATTCTCTGCCACAGAATGTAGTTGAGACCACAGTTCATTGGCTATATTTGAGAGGGAGTTAGATGTGGCCCTTGTGGCGAAAGTGATCAGGGGGTATGGAGAGAAGGCAGGTACAGAATACTGAGTTGGATGATCAGCCACGATCATATTGAATGGCGGTGCAGGCTCGAAGGGCCGAATGGCCTACTCCTGCACCTATTGTCTATGTTTCGATGTTTCTATGACTGCTGGTGAGGAATTTCACTTCACCCCCAGTGTGTTTGTGACAATAAACTGATCACAATGTAAATCTGACATCTGGTCACATAACCCTCTCACTGCCCCCTGTTGGAGAGCAGAAGAACTGGCGGATCAAGTGAGATGACAAACAGCGGCGTGGGAGAGTTTCGGCTCGATCGGATGGAAGATGGTGGAGTTGGGGATTGTGTTCCCGGCCTGCGCTGGGAGCGACGGTGATTAAAGCTGACACTCAGAGCCCCAGAAACCCAGGTTCAAATCCCACCTTACCTATATTACTAAATCTCTGATCTTGGCCGCTTTTGGCCCACTGTGCTGCGATTTCCGACTGAACGCCGCCACCTACTGCCGTCATTTTTTGCCACTTTGCTCAGGGCCGCCCTCCGCCCTAAGGATGCGAGGATTTTTCCCATCGATTACAAATCAGAGATAAATTAACATTTTTTTAAAAACACCATTCTCTCTGCTGCTCCTGCTTTGGTTTATAGTTGAAAGGCACTACTTAATGCAAATGGTGGCTTCTGTGTTTTGGCTTGAAGTTGAAAAGCACTACTTACTGCAAGGCTTCTGTGTTTTGGCTTGAAGTTGAAAAGCACTACTTACTGCAAATGGTGGCGGTTGATTTGCTTGAAATTGAAAGGCACTATTTATTGCAAATGGTGGCTCTGGAGCTTTGGTTTAATGTTGAAAGGCACTACTTACTGCAAATGGTGGCTTGGGAGCTTTGGCCTGAAGTTAAAAAATTGTCACCAATCTCTCTGCTGCAGGAGTTTTGGGAGCGTTGGTTCAAAGTTGAAAGGCACGACTTACTGCAAATGGTGGCTTGGGAGCTTTGGCTTGAAATTTGAAGAAATCACCATTTTCTCTGTTGCACCTGCTGGGGGGAGGGGGAGGGAATATAAAACCAGGACGTGGTGTGCCTCACTCAATCTCTGCAAAGTGGATGAAGCAAAGGGTCACGTCTCCATTAGCTCTGAATAACACTGAACACATGTACACACAACTGTGAGTACCCTTAATGTGGTTTGAAAATGAAAATATGGTTTGTTTGACGTAATAAGGCACTGCGTGCAAATGGTTGTTTGGGTGCTTTGGCTTGAAGTTGAAAGGCACTACTTCCTATAAACGGTGGCTTGGGTGCTTTGACGATATTGAAAGGCACTACTTACAGCAAATGGTGGCTTGGGAGCTTTGGCTTGAAGTTGAAAGGCATTACTTACGGCAAATGGTGGTTTGGGTGTTTTGGCTTGAAGTTGAAAGGCACTAGACTGCAAATGGTGGCTTGGGTGCTTTGCTTGAAGTTGAAAGGCACTACTTACTGCAAATGATGGCTTGGTTGCTTTGGCTCGATGTTGAAAGTCAATACTTACTGCAAATGGTGTCTTGGGTGATTTGGATTGAAGCTGAATTACACTATTTACTGCAAATGGTGGCTTGGGAGCTTTGATTGAAAGTTGAAAGGCACCACTTACTGCAAATGGTGGCTTGGGAGCTTTGGCTTGAAGTTTGAAGTAATCACCATTCTCTCTGCTGCACCTCCTGGAGGGAGGAGGAGCCAATATAAAACCAGGAAGTGGTGTGCCTCACCCAGTCTCTGCAAGGTGGATGAAGCAAAGGGTAACGTCTCTATGAGCTCTGAATAACACTGGACAAATATCTACACCACCGTGAGTACCCTTAATGAAAATATGGTTTGTTTGAAGTAAAAAGGCACTGCCAGCAAATGGTTGTTTGGGTGCTTTGGCTTGTAGTTGAAAGGCACTACTTCCTGTAAATGGTGGCTTGGGTGCTTTGGCCTGAAGTTGAAAGGCACTACACTGCAAATGTTGGCTTGGGTGCTTTGGTTTGAAGTTGAAAGTCACTACTTACTACAAATGGTGGCCTGAAGTTGAAAGGCACTACTTACTGCAAATGTTGGCTTGGGTGCTTTGGTTTGAAGTTGAAAGTCACTACTTACTGCAAATGGTGGCTTGGGTGCTTTGGCTTGAAGTTGAACGTCACTATTACAACAATTGTTGGCTTGGGTGCTTTGGCTTGAAGTTGAAAGGCACTAATTACTGCAAATGGTGGCATTAAGTTGAAAGGCACTAATTACTGCAAATGTTGGCTTGGGTGCTTCGGTTTTAAGTTGAAATGCACTACTTACTGCAAATGGTGGCTTGGCTGTTTTGGCTTGAAGTTGAACGGCACTACTTACTGCAAATGGTGGCTTGGGTGCTTTGGCTTGACGTTGAAAGGCACTGCTTACTGCAAATGGTGGCTTGGGTGCTTTGGCTTGAAGTTGAAAGGCACTATTTACTGCAAATGGTGGCATGAAGTTGAAAGTCACTTATTACTGCAAATGGTGGCTTGGATGCTCCGGCTTTAAGTTGAACGGCACTTCTTACTGCAAATGGTGGCTTGGGTGATTTGGCTTGAAGTTGAACTGCATACCTACTGCAAATGGTGGCTTGGGTGCTTTGGCTTTTAGTTGAAAGGCACTACTTACTGCAAATGGTGGCGTGGGTGCATTGCTTGAAGTTGAAAGGCACTACTTACTGCAAATGGTGGCTTGGGTGATATGGCTTGAAGTTGATAGGCACTACTTACTGCAAATGGTGGCTTGTGTGCTTTGGCTTGAAGTTGAAAGGCGTTACTTACTGCAAATGTTGACTTGGGTGCTATGGCTTGAAGTTGAAAGGCACTACTTACTGCAAATGGTGGCGTGGGTGCATTGGCTTGAAGTTGAAAGGCACTACTTACTGCAAATGGTGGCATGGAGTTGAAAGGCACTTCTTATTGCAAATGGCGGCTTGGGTGATTTGGCTTGAAGTTAAAAGGTACTACTGCAAATGCACTTACTTTCTGTTTGCACTGTATATCGATTTTAGATAAAACGCTACCACTTACGACTGTGATTTTTGGCCATCTTACTCAGTCCCCCCTCCGCTGAGCAGGTGCAGGGAATTCTTCCCATCAATTAAAAATAAAAGTGTTATTAGTGTTTTAAAAATGTTGAGAATCTCTATCCTGTCAATCACGCCCTGAAAGCCACACCTTTTCCGGGGGGAGGGGTTATAAAACCCGGAAGTGTGGGTGTGGCTCAGCCTCTGCATGATGGGAGAGTGTGAGGTCATGACTCTGTCTGAGCTGTGAATCAACTGAACACACTGAATGTCAACTGAACAGTGAGTTTGGTGTTTTGTGTGGTTTTATGGTGGTTTCACCCTGCATGAAATGGTATGAAGCTGCATTTGAATTTGGTGGCCTTGGACCCTGCTTGAAGTGGTATGAAACTGCACTGAATTTGGTGGCCTTGCACCCTGTTGAAAGTGGTATGAAACCGCACTTGAATTTGGTAGCCTTGGATCCAGCTTGAAGTGGTATGCAACCGCACTTGAATTCGGTGGCCTTGCACCCTGCTTGCAGTGGTTGGAAACTGCACTTGGATTCGGCGGCCTTGCACCCTGCTCATAGTGGTAAGAAACTGCACTTGAATTTGGTGGCCTTGCACCCTGCTTGAAATGGTAGGAACATGGATTTGAATTTGGTGGCCTTGCACCCTGCTTGAAATGGAATTTCAAGGAAAAGTCATGAGTCAACTGCCAGCCCACCAGCCGTGAGTGAGCTGCCAGCAGATCAGGCTTGAGGGACTGAGCTGCCAGCAGATCAGGCTTGAGGGACTGAGCTGCCACCTCAAGAACCCATACCAGCACTCCAGAAAGCCCCCCCACTGGCCACCAATATTGGAATTGGTGGGGAGGTGGAATATTTCGTTGGGGGACCAGCCCTCCCGTGTGAACTTGGGACCCAACGGGTCCCACTTAGTCTAGTATAACCATATAACCATATAACAATGACAGCACGGAAACAGGCCAACTCGACCCTTCTAGTCCGTGCCGAACACTTATTCTCTCCTAGTCCCATCTACCTGCACTCAGACCATAACCCTCCATTCCTTTCCCGTCCATATACCTATCCAATTTATTTTTAAATGATAAAATCGAACCTGCCTCCACCACTTCCTCTGGAAGCCCATTCCACACAGCTACCACTCTCTGAGTAAAGAAGTTCCCCCTCATGTTACCCCTAAACTTATGTCCCTTAATTCTCAGGTCATGTCCTCTTGTTTGAATCTTCCCTACTCTCAATGGGAAAAGCTTATCCACGTCAACTCTGTCTATCCCTCTCATCATTTTAAAGACCTCTATCAAGTCCCCCCTTAACCTTCTGCGCTCCAAAGAATAAAGACCTAACTTGTTCAACCTTGCTCTGTAACTTAGTTGCTGAAACCCAGGCAACATTCTGGTAAAGCTCCTATGTACTCTCTATTTTATTGACATCTTTCCTATAATTAGACGACCAAATTGTACACCATACTCCAGAATTGGTCTCACCAATGCCTTGTACAATTTTAACATTACATCCCAACTTCTATACTCAATGCTCTGATTAATAAAGGCCAACACATCAAACCCAGGCAACATTCTAGTCAATCTCCTCTGTACCCTTATCCTTATATTTCATAAATTTAAAAATTAATTTTAATTCAGCAAAATGGCACCACGTAAAAATACTGATTTCCTCAGCAAAATACTGATTTTCAGGTACTAGAATATTGAAATGCTCGGAAAAAAACTGGCACCTCTGAGTATATCATGATATCTCTAACTTACAGAGAAAGGTTGAACAAGTTAGGTCTTTATTCTTTGGAGAGCAGAAGGTTAAGGGGGGACTTGATAGAGGTCTTTAAAATGATGAGAGGGATAGACAGCGTTGACGTGGATAAGCTTTTCCCATTGAGAGTAGGGAAGATTCAAACAAGAGGACATGATTTGAGAATTAAGGGACAGAAGTTTAGGGGTAACCTGAGGGGAGACTTCTTTACTCAGAGAGTGGTAGCTGTGTGGAATGAGCTTCCAGTGGAAGGGGTGGAGGCAGTTTCGATTTTATAATAGTAAGATTAAACGAGAACTTAACAGTTTGAAGTTTGATCTTTATTTTATGAGGAGTAACGTTGAGGGATTACGTGAAGAACCCGCCAGGACGCATGCGTTACATTCTTCAAAGCAGCGGTGTGAAATCGCAGATAACAGTAATGAACTGAACATAGTAAGATTAGAGAAAATGGATACCCGTTGAACTTGATGATCGAGGGTGGGAGCGGAGGGCACGTAATCCCTCAACGTTACGCCTCATAAAATAAAGATCAAACTTCAAACTGGTAAGTTCTCGTTTAATCTTACTATTTTACTTCGGAGTCACGTGAGTGATTACGTGAAGGTTTTAAAGCTCAGTGATTTCATGCCGTGGAAACGAGTCCATGCCTCACGTCTGCCTTAATTGACTAAGGGAGGAATTGTGCTAACGTATTCAAACATGAATCCGTCATTGAAAACCCATGATGAACGTATGAACTAACAACAGTATAGCACCTATCTTATGAGGTAAAACATGATACAGAACTTAAAATAGATTCTGCAAATGTCACAGGTTTAACCACTGGTTTATTGTAATATAGTTGAGAACATTCCTCTTATGACCATCCTGCTGTTCCCATGATTTGGTCCATAGGTACGTCCAATTCCATTGCTGCCGATGTAGCTGCAGCCCTAGTGTATGAGATTTGAATATGTTAGTATCCACCCCAACAGCCGTTAAAACGTGTTTCAGCCGTGTGGAAATTGTTTGTACCGATACCCTATTATGGGCCTGTTAGTGGCTGATCAGTAATGCCATCTCATTGCCTCTGAGCTGTTTAGTGTTCTCTGTGTATAAGAATTAATGTCTCATAATGGATAGACGATCATCTATTGGGTATGCTCTGAATTCGATTGAGTGGCCTGACGTTCACGGTCTGTTCTGTTTAACTAATTCGTGGATGTAAAATGTTATTTTACTCGTTGAAGTGGTGATACTATCCAGCCTTAGTTTATGTAACGGCTGAACTCTATGTGCTGAGACCAATGCCATCGCATGACTATTTTATATGTTAGTCTATGCAGGGACAAATCTATTGCTGGTGACCAATTCCTCAGTAATGTTTCGACTATACTCACATCCCATATTTGGGAATACTTTGTCCTTGGGGATTAATATTAAGATATCCCTCATAAGTTTAGTTACCAGGGATGGGTCCTGACAGAATGATGCTATGATCTTTGCCACATATATGCTGTAAGGGCACTTCTGGCGCAGTTTATGGCACTATAACTGAGCACCTCATCATAGTGGGGCTCGCCAGGAATTCCAGCACAGAGGTTATATTCGTCGTACAGTAAGTGATGTTCTTCCTTGAACAGTTTCTCCCACTTCCTGATGTAGACCGGATATGTTCATTGTTCGGTCCGTTGGTCCCAGGTCCAGAAATGGTTTATTAAGATTCTACAAATCAGAAAATTTGTCCTATTATGGCATGGATGGCTTTACCCACATTACGGGATGAACCAACAAATCTGGTCGTTTCGGAACGGAGATGCATGGTTCTAAAACCATAACATGAATTACAGGGATCCATGGTTGAGTAGGCCAATCGGACACTACCAAAATACCAGATGCCGAGTCTTGTTGTGTTTTGCGTAATACAGGACTGATGTGGCAGAAAGGGGAGAATGCATAGAACAACTATTTCCCCCAATGCAGCGAGAAGGCATCCATCGCTGATGCCCCAGTTTCTGATTCCCCAGAAACATAGTTTAGCAACTGATAATTAAGCCGAGATGCAAATAGATCGATATCTGGTGTTATATATCGTGCTACAATATCAGCAAACACTTTGCGGTCCAACATCTATTCAACGTTGTCATTGAATTTGCGTGACCTGGTGTCTGCGACTGAATTTGAGGTTACCTGGTAGCTGATATCCAAATACTTTTCTGAATACACCATTGCCAAATTGTGTTAGCCGGATTATCACATGAGACCGATTTGATTTCACCCATATAGTTAATATATGCCACCACGGTGGTGTTATCAATCTGTAGTCTAACATGCACGTGATGCATTTCTGAACAGTATGATTTTAGACCATAGAACGCACGTTATGTTTCCAAGTAGTTTATGCCATGCATCTGAAGTAATGATGCCTCTTGTGCATCCCATCTACCTCCACAACTAGAGACGGAATTAGTAGCACCCAACCATGAGCACTGGCATCAGTTTGTAGCACCACTGAAGGGTTGCTGACAATTATAGGGCTGGAACAATGCCGAATGTTTTCCCTCCACCATTGAAAATCCATAATTGATTTGATTGGTAGCTTCATTGGCCAATCGAAATGACCAGTATTGATTTTGAGTGCTTGTAACTTTGCCCTTTGTAATTGTTTTTGGTAATCCAAAGGTCAAAACTGTGTGGCTGGAAAAGCAGCCACAAATTTTCCTTGCTACCAGTCAAATAGATGGTTCGCGGATGTCAATGAGGTTGTTGCAGGCCTCAGTTAAGTCTGTTGCCTTGTCCTTTGGTAAAGTTACCGACATGTGAACTAAGTTAAAAGTGAACCCCAAGTAGTCCATAGTGGTGGAAGGTGTTAGCTTAGATTTAACTGGATGGATGATGAACCCCAGTTTCTCAAACAATTGTTTCGTGGCTGATACAGCTATTTTACATCGGAGTCACGTGAGTGACTACGTGAAGAACCCCGCTTCCAACGCATGCGTGTCATATCGCTACACGCATTGCAACGAGTCACAGCAGGGGGAACGACGTTCCCCTAGTGGATAATTTGAAAGTCGGGAACAGCAGGTGAGAGACTCTGCGTTCCTTCCACTTACCTTTTAGGTGGAGACATGGACCAGATCCATGAAGGCTGCGGAAAGCTGGCGGGGGAGAACCGCGGAGTGCGGGCAGCCGGCAGCAGCAGCAACGGCACGCGAAACTTTCGGAGAGGAAACAGCTGTGCCCGACTTCGCTCTCGCACCGGCAAAATTCACTTCTCGGCCGGGCGGGAAGCGAAGCAAAAGACGTACCATATGCCAGTCTCAAGCGAGTCTGGCTTGGAGCAGTCGCTAGCGGCCAGTGCCGAGATTACCGGGGCCGGTTGAAGCAGCTCGAGGACAGGGAACAACCACGAGGGACCAGTGCTGTAAGTACCGGGGTTGGTCCGAGGGGTCCCTACGGCAGCCGGGAGCGGCCAGTGCTGAGGGCATTGGAGCCGGTCTTACCGGCTGCAAAACGACCGCAGAGGGACCAGTGCCGTGAGCACCGGGGTCGGTCCCAGCGGTTTAAGATTAACGAGCAGCCGGGAGCGGCCAGTACTGAGGGCATTGGAGCCGGTTTGTCCGGCTGCGGAACTACCGCGAGGGACCAGTGCCGTGAGCACCGGGGTCGGTCCCTACGGTCTGAGATAAACGAGCAGCCAGGAGCGGCCAGTACTGAGAGCATTGGAGCCGGTTTGACCGGCTACACAGCAACCGCGAGGGACCAGTGCCGTAAGCACCGGGGTCGGCCCGAGCGGTTGGAGTTAACGGGCATTGGAGCTGGTTTGACCGGCTGGAGAACAACCGCAAGCGACCAGTGCCCGTGAGCACCGGGGTCGGCGGTTGCTCAAGGAGATCCTCCGTGGCAGACTCCGGGAGATGGAGGCTGCCACAGTGGGCAACCAATAAGCCCCACAGCGGTATCCCTCGGGGGCTGCACAGTGTCTCTTCCTCATCAGAGGAGAACACGGAGGATCAGTTCTGGGCAGACCCTGAACGGGCCGCAGAACTACTCACCCCCAGCAGACCCTCCGTGGCAGACACCGGGAGATCGAGGCTGCCACAGTGGGCAACTAGTAAGCCCCACAGCGGTACCCCTCGGGGGCTGCACAGTGTCTCTTCCTCATCAGAGGAGAACACGGAGGATCAGTTCTGGGCAGACCCTGAACGGGCCGCGGAACTACTCACCTCCAGTGAGTCTGGGGTGAAAGGAAACATGTTGGAACTCCCTGAGGGACGCTCAGGCCAACGGTGTGCGGGCGGCACAGTGCCCGTGAGCACTGCATCGCGCTGGAATTGCAGTTGCAGCGCCGCAGGGAAGTACTGACGGCACAGGGGCCGTGAACACTGCACCGCGTTGGCACTGCAGGACCTACACCTGGGAGAACATACCTCGTTGGAGGGATGCAGGTCCAAGAAGAAAGCCTCTAGTGGGTAAGTCCTGTGGCAGCACCTTTTTACAGGGCTGTAGCTCACTTCTATTACTACAGGGAAGTGCTTGAGGGAATGACAGATCCAGGAGATGAGAGCAGCACCTTCTATAGGGCTATATCGTGCTTTCTTCCTCCCCAGCAGACTCTTCTATCAGACGAATGCTGGGGTCAAGTCCTGGACAGGTAATAGATATATTGCTGTAACTATGAGGTGATGCCATTCTTAGTCACCAAGGCATAGAGTGCATTATTGGTCATTTCCTGATAGAAATACAGGAATTATATGTTGAGATGAAGGATTTAGCAGGCCAAAATTGATGGCATATTCCATCCTCATCTGGCAGTCACAAGGGAGTGTCTGTTTTATGTTTCAGGGGAATTCAACAGGGATAGGTTAAAGCTAACTGGGGAAGATCTATTAACCAGATTAGAAGCTAGCATAGACCACGTGGCTGGCTATCAACTGGTGGGGCTAACATTAGCCATAGCTGTCGCTGGCCACCGAGGATTGTAAATCCATGAATGTGCTAACCATTTATTTATGCTCCTGGAACATCCAACCGGGATTGACGCGGGCCTGCGTTAACCCCAAACCTCCAACCAAAACCCTATATTTGGAGGTGACCCAGCTAGAAGGTCAAGGAGTTGGACGATGAAGCCAATCTGGAGCTCACCTAGACGTCCAAACATCGTCCTCAAAGGTATCGCCTTATGCTGGAAGATGTATACACCCACAACACACGGCCTCGGGGATCCAGAAGGAAACAGAAACCCACTGGTAACTAAGGAAGTCTGGTTCTTACTAAATTTACGGCAGGAAGAAGGTTGGTTCACATGGCAGTGACTTTGCCGTAAGGAAGGGTACAGCCTTAAGGGATGCTTGCAGGGAACTAAACCATCCACCAGACTGGGAATAGAATATTGGCATTAGGGGCTGTGTGTGCCAGCCACATGATATCGTGACATTTACATAATCAAATTACTGAGCGCTAACACGCGTCACTCAATAATTTATGGATCATTCTGACAGACCAATGAAGCAACCAACAGAGGCCACTATGGTACTAAAAGGTGGAACATACATTCACCATTAACACGGTCAATATGTTAGTAACTTGACCAAGAGATAAAGCCGCAGCCCTACAGGAGGACTGCAGCTAGCTTCTTAACACCAACAGACCCTCCATTAGACGGGTAGCCCGGATAAATGGGGAAGATTGTGGCTACATTCCTGGCCACACAATTTGGGTCATTGCATTATCAAAATTTGCAAAGAGCAAAAATTAGAGCACTCAAATTTAACGAGGGTCATTTTGATAGGCCTATGGAGCTACCTACAGAAGCTATAATTGAACTACAGTGGTGGGAACATAACATTAGGTATTGCTCCAACCCAATCATCATTGACAACCCGTCTATGGTATTACAAACAGATGCCAGCGCCATTGGTTGGGGAGCCACTAATTCTGTTTCTAGTTGTGGAGGGAGGTGGAAGACAGTGGAGGTGGCATATATATTAATTATATGGGTGGAAATATATCGACATCTTGTGATCAATTGGCAAAATTAATTTGGCAATGGTGTATCCAAAGACACATTTGGATATCGGCAACATACCTACCAGGGAAGATACATTCAGAGGCAGACACCAGGTCACGCAAAATTAACGAAAACACGGAATGGATGTTAAATAAATAAGTATTTGCTGAAATTACAGCAAAATATGGTACGCCAGATATTGATTTTTTTGCATCCAGGTTGAATCACCAACTACCAAGGTATGTGTCCTGGGAACCAGACCCTGGGGCAGAAGCTACAGATGCTTTCTCACTGCATTGGGGGAAATGGTGTTTTTATGCATTTCCTCCGTTCTGCCTCATCAATCGGATACTAAGGAAAATTCAACAATATTCGGCATCTGGGATTCTCATAGTACCCGATTGGCCTACTAAACCGTGGTTTCGGTTATACAGGGGATGGTGTTAGAACCATGTTCCCTTATTGGACATAGCCAAAATTTACTAATTCATCCAGTGACTGAGGACTATGAATCCCATCACATCAGCACAAAGACTGTCAACACAAAAGCAGTACCTCGGACATATCAAGAAATGGGGCAAATACTGCTTTGACAACAACCTAGACCAAAGAGCCAAGAACATTCCGGCCGTATTGGAATTTCTAACAAGCCTCCATTGTAATAAACGATTGGGCTACAGTGCCATTAATAGTGCCAGAAGTGCACTCTCCAATTACCTATCGCAAGGAACGGAGCGGCACACGGTGGGAACGCACCCCCTGGTAACAAAACTTATGAGGGGAATATTTAATGCAAAACCCCCAAAAACCAGGTACTACAGAATCTGGGATGTGGGTGTCGTTTTGACCATGCTGAGAAGTTGGTCGCCCATAACATCATTATCACTTCGAAAACTGACCATGAAGATGGTTATGTTCATGGCGTTAGTTACCGCACGAGTCCAGTCATTAAACAAACTGAGGCTGGTCTGCTTGATGATCTCACCCGAGAAACTGGTATTTGTCATACATGATTTAATAAAACAAAACAGACCAGGTTCATCGGGGCAAGTGATCGAATTTATGGCATATCCAAATGATGAAAGCCTGTGTATAGCCAAACATATCCTATTATACATGGAAAATACCAAGATCATTCGAGGTCAGGAAATGGCTCTGTTAATTTCTTACAAGAAACCGCACAAAAGGGTCACCACCCAAACTATCTCAAGGTGGCTGAAATATGTCCTAAAGATGGCAGGAATAGACACTAATATTTTAAATCTCATTCCACCAGGGCTGCAGCGACGTCCGCAGCAAAAATTCTGGAGGTGCCCACAGACCAAATCCTCAGAATGGCAGGATGGTCATCGGGAAAGACTTTCCAAAGGTTTTATAACAAACCAGTTTTGGATCCATCATCAATTTCTGAAAGCATGTTACGTTGAATAATATAATTTGCCCGAAAGGTTACAGGGCTATGATTTCAACTTAATCAATTTATTTTTCGTAATATCACACAAGTTTTTCTATGGGTGTGTTCAAAAATTGCTAACGACACCTTTCTCCCAATACTCAAGGCAGTTGTGAAGCATGGACTCGTTCCACGGCATGAGGTCACAGAGCTTTGAAATCTTCACGTAGTCACTCACGTGACTCCGAAGTAAAATAGTAAGATTAAACGAGAACTTGCCAGTTTGAAGTTTGATCTGTATTTTATGAGGAGGAACGTTGAGGGATTACGCGCCCTCCGCTCCCACCCTCCTATGATCATATCAAAAACTGGTATCTCTTTGATAATCTTACTATGTTAGGTCATTATAGTTTCTGTGACCTCACACCGCTGCTTTGAAGAATGACACGCATGCGTTGGAAGCGGGTTCTTCACGTATTCCCTCAACGTTCCTCCTCATAAAATACAGATCAAACTTCAAACTGGCAAGTTCTCGTTTAATCTTACTATTTTCCCCGCGTGGGCACGTTTCGCTGCCGATTCCTTTTTCCAGTGCAGTCCTGGTAGATCGAAGAGCGGCGGTGTTACCGGCTCTGTAGGCAGCCTCACGAGCCCTCAGCAGCGAGCGCACCTCTGCTGTCATCCATGGCTTTTCGTTTCCACATGCAGAGAAGGTTTTCATGACGGTGACATCCTCGGTGCACTTGGCAATGTAGCTGGTTACAGTCTCTGCGTACTCCTCCATGTTGATGAGGTCATCATAGGATGCTGCTGTCCTGAACACATCCCAGTCAGTGTGCAGGAAGTAATCCTGCTGTGCTGAGGCTGCTGCCTCTGGCCAGACCCTGGTGTGTTTTCTCTTCGCTCTGACTTGTTTTTGCAGAGGTATGTAGGCTGGTGTTAAAAACACTGAAATGTGGTCAGAGTGGCCCGGGTGAGAACGTTGGGCTGCCGTGTAAGCCTCTGGGGTGTTGGTGTAAACCAAGTCCAAGATGTTCTCTCCCCTGGTCTCAAAATCCACATATTGCTAGAATTTTGGGAGCACAGTCTTAAGGCTGGTGTGATTAAAATCCCCAGCCAACACAATGAAGCTGTCAGGATATTTGGTCTGGAACTCACTGATGGCGTCATGCAGAGTTCCCAGTGCTTTGTTGGCCTTAGAATTGACATTAGCACTTGGAGCAACATATACAGCCACAACAAAAACAACGGAGAATTCCCTCGGCAGATTGAAAGGCCGACATTTCACAATGAGGAATTCTATCAACGGAGAGCAGTGTTTCCCGGCTTCGTAGCGTTCACACACCAGTCCTTGTTTATGTACAAGCACAGGCCTCCACCTCGGCTCTTACCAGAGCGAGCTGCCTCTCTGTCCGCACGGAACGATGTTATTCCCTCCAGCTGTATTGCCGAGTCCGGGATGTGACGGTGGAGCCATGATTCCGTAAAAACAAACACACAGCAGTCTCTTATATCCCTGTATGTTGTTTTGAGAAGACGCAGTTCGTCAAGCTTGTTGTCTAGGGAGCGGTCATTAGAGAGGAGAAGCGAGGGCACTGCAGGTCGGGTGGGGTTAGCTGTTAGCCTAGCGCTAATGCCTGCTCTTTTCCCCCGCCTCCGCCTCGTGTAAGAGCCTGCTCTTTTACCCCGTTTCTGCCTCCTCTCACACCGCTGGCGTCTCATCCTCCTCCTCTCTCTCCTCTCCCGCCTCCTCTCTCCGGTCGTATTCATATCTGCGGCCGATATGTTTGGCTTTGCAGCCGGTAGTAGTGGTCCATAGCGGCGTATTTGGTCTAAATCGCACCAAAACGCGCCCGTACTACTACCGTGGTTTGCCCCGATGTTTAGGAGCATGTTCCTACAGTACATATATCTTGGACAGACTGGACAAAACACACAACACTCACTTTTTAATGCTCCGACTATCTTGGATGTCAGATCACTCGGCCCTTCCCCAGCAAGTGTTGTCAGCTCAATGTAGGCATCACCTGGACCCCAGGAACCTGCAGCTGGTCAGTGGCTGTGGCAGAGAGATTTCAGGGAGATGGGCGGTCGTGGACCATATGCGAGGCTGTAGGATCCTGCAGCATCTACAGAGGTCCCGTGATCATAGATCCGGAGACAGGGTCAGATTTGCACCCAGCAGCCACATGCCCAATGGTATTCAGTTCACTCTTGTAAACAGTAGGTGTTGCTCCTGGGCCTGGCAAAGCTGGCCATCCACGAGTCACGGTGCCAGGCAGCAGAAGGCTCTGCCCAAGCCGGCTGCCTTCCCCTTTTCCGGGGTTACGTCCATGCTCGGGTGGTACGAGAAAGGGACTATGCGCTTTCCATGAGGGCCATGGGGGATTTGCGGGACCGCTGGACAATGCAGGGGGTAGAATGCATTCTTAATAAGGATGGTGAAATAGTTATTCACTCTATACTCATGACTGAGTAGCCGTACATGGTGCGATCTCCATCATCAAGTTCGCCAACGACACCACTGTTGTGGGACATATCACTGATGGGGACAAGTCAGAGTATAGAAATTAGATTGACCGATTGACCAAATGGTACCCGCACAATGACCTGGCTCTCAACACCAGCGAAACCAAGGAACTGATTGCAGACTTCGGAAGGGGTAGGATGGGGACCCACAGTCGTTTATATCAATGGGTCGATGGTGGAAAGGGTCAAGAACTTCAAATTCCTGGGCGTGCATATTTGCGAAGATATCTCCTGGTCCCAGAACACCGATGCAATCATAAAGAAAGCAAATCAGCGCCTCTACTTCCTGAGAAGATTACGAAGGGTCGGTGTTTCAAGGAGGACTCTCTCGGACTTCTACAGGTGCACAGTAGAGAGCATGCTGATCGGTTGCATCATGGCTTTGTATGGCAACCTGAGCAGCCAGGAGTGGAAAAAGTTGCAAAAGTTGTAAACACTGCCCAGTCCATCATTGGCTCTGACCTCCCGACCATCGAGGGGATCTATATGGACACACTGATCTGATCTGTATTTATGCCTACAATATTCTGTTGTGCTGCAGCAATGAAGAATTGTATTGTCCTATCTGGGACACATGACAATACACTCTCTTGACTTAGTAGTTTATTTAGTATATTTGTTTGACTTGTATTATGGTGGTGGGTTTTGTTTCGATTTATTTCGTACTGTACATATTATTGTAAATAATGTAAATAATAAAAACAGTAGGTGAACATGAGGTTCTGTGGACACACAGCTACTGGAGCTGTGGCTCCACGTACAGCCCACTGAAGGCCAGATGGATGCTGTGGGCACACAGCTGGTGGAGCAGTGGCACCATCCCTCCCTACCTATGTTCAAGACACCTCAGACACTCTCCGTCGTCTCCACGCATTCCATTCTCCAGGCCCTCACTCCCTTATCTTCACCATGGACGTCCAGTCACTCTACACCTCCATCCCCCACCAGGATGGTCTCAAAGCCCTCCGGTTCTTCCTCGACCAGAGGAGCAACCTATACCCAGCCACTGATAGCGGAGCTGGTCCTTACCCTCAATAACTTGACGTTTGATTCCTCCCATTTCCTCCAAATTCAAGGCGTAGCTATGGGCACAGGCATGGACCCCAGCTACGCCTGTCTCTTTGTCGGGTATGTCAAACAAT
>NW_022630314.1:0-25180 GCF_010909765.2 Amblyraja radiata
TTCCGATTTAACCTTCTCCTTCTCAAATTGCAGATTAAAACTAATCATATTATGATCACTACCTTTGGAACTTTGGAGCATCCCTTGTATCTACATGTATTGGGTCATTTTAATCATTCATCATTTGTGGTGGGGGATTGACTGAGAATTTTATCTTATGCTGAGCTACCTTGCAAGTTTCTAATGGAAATAAGTAATCATAGATAGAGCATGATCCATGCAGTCACCATGTGCAGCATAGAAGATATTCTTTCTCGAACAAAACTGCGTTGTTAGTTGGACCAAAGCAGAAGTTTGTGCGAGATGTCCCAGTCAAGGCATGTGCACTCATAATTGCTCACTGTGCTCTTCACCACTTATGGACTAGCAACAGAGATATGGAAATAAGCGAGTAGGTGAAAGACAAGGCCATTTAGAGAGAAACTAGACTAAGTGGGAACGTTGGGTCCCTATCACATGGGAGGCCTGTTCCCCCAACGCAATATTCCACCACTGACCCATAGCCCACAACTGCGCAGGTGCGCCTCATTTCCCATCATCCCCAGCACTCTCTCCCCCTCCTCTTCACCCTCCCTCTTCTTTCCACTCTCCTCCTCCCCTCCCCCAATCCCTCCCTCTCCTTTCCCCTACCCTCAGTCCCCTCCCTCCCTCCACAATTCCTCTCCCTTCCCTACCGCCCTCTTATTCCTCTAGCCCCCACCTTCCCACTTCACCTCCCCTATTCCTCCTCACCTCCCCCACTGCCCACTCTCCCTCTATTCGACACTCCCTAACTCCCCCACTCCCCCCTCTCCCTCTATTTCCCCACCTCCATCTTCTTTCCCCTCTCCTCCTACCCTCCCACAATCCCTCCCTCACCTCTCCTTTCCCCTACCGTCAATCACTCCTTCCCTCCTTCCCTCCATAACTCCTCTCCCCTCCCTACCCCTCACCTCTCCCTCTATCCCCCCTCCTTCCCCACTCTCCCTCCTCACCTCCCCCACTTTCCCCTCCCTCTCCCTTCCGGCTCCCTTCTCTCCCTCAATCCTCCCACTCTCCCTCCTCACCTCCCCAGGATTTTGAGGTTGCCGCTCCTCTCCCTTCTTGCGTCCCCCGGAGGAGCATCAGCCGTTGGCACCCTCAGAGCCAGGCTCAGTGCCCAGGCCTCGGGATCCCCAGCAGGCAGTAAGGCGGGTGCCAGCAAGGTGGCGGACCGCGGCTGGTGACTGACAGCGGAGGCGGCCAATCAGTGCAACGATGGTGCAGGAAGGGTCGGCACCGTCCCGGCCTTGACTGACAGGAGAGGAGAGCAATCTGTGCATGCACGTTTTTTAAGATTTTTAAACCTGAACTTTGAAAATATACCACCGATCAGAACAAAACTTGGTGCATTTGCAGCACGGGGCACCGCTGAGTAAGGTGGTGAAAAATCGTAGTGCTATCCCATACCGTTTTGCTGCAAATGTAAAAACGACGCAAACCGGAAGATAACAAGATGAGAGTTTTAGTCATGTATATATTTGTTCATTGAAGAAACAGTCAGCTAGTAGCCCAGAATGAATCATAGAAGTTCTCCTTTAGAGGCACCTTCCCATCAATGTTGCTTGCTTATTGTTTTGTGCAGATATTTGGTAGAAGAGGTTTGCACTGTATCTTTTGTGGGTGCTTTGGTTTTCTGCGGCTCTACCTATGTTCAAAGAACAGCGTTTTCTGCATGTCCCTGTTTCCCAAAATAAATCTAATTTCTCTTGACAAACTGAATGGGGGAAGGGGAAAGGGAGAAATTGATATGCATCCATGTGGGGCACAGGGAAGAGGGGGGGGGGGGAATAAAGGGGGGGGGGGGATGTGGGAGGTATTTGTAGATAAGTTACCTAAAATTGGATAATTCAATGTTCATACTATTGGATTCACCCCCCCCAGCTTTCTACTCCCCTTAACAATTAGTCTGAAAAAGAGTCCTGACCTTAAACGTCATCTATCCATGTTCTCCAATGATGCTGCCTGATTCGTTAAGTTACTTCTGCACTTTGTCATTTTTTTGTGGTGATCATCTGTTGTGTAGAAGTGCTTGGTTCCAAAGATGGAGATGGCCCTGTCCCTCTTTAGCCTGCCCACTAGTGCCTTAGCCACCCAACTGTTGTCAACTGGTGCGAGCAGCCACCTGTGCTGTTGTGGTCAGGAGTCTATTGGGGCCATCACTCCAATCACCATCCATCTTTGGAGCAATTTATCTGAGCCATGATTTTCACTGATATTTGCCAACTTTTGCATGCAGAGTTCAATCTGCAAATTCGTACCTGGATATTGGAGATGAAGATCAGAATTTCCCTGAGACATTTCAACCTGTGCTATTCAGTCAACCCCAAGCCTTCTATCAACAGAAGAGATTGTCAGTTCCTGAACATGTACAATTGTCATGGTCACTGCAAAAAGATTTTAGTGGCCAAGACTCTGTATTCAGGAAGCTCAAATGAGTTATTCGTTCATTACTAATCTCCTATGCCCTACACATTTCAACTCCATAATTGGATGGGTAAATGGGAGCTCTCTCTGGATGCAAGGCTCATCATGCCCGTACCAGTACTAGTTAGAAGACCCATCATTTCAGTCGCTACAGTGCCACGCTTGGCAATAACCATCTCCAACAAGTAAAGCTTTAACCACTTCCCTTTGACATTTAATGGCATTATCACGACCTAGGAACTTGCCATCTGCGTGCTGGAGATCACCATTAACCAGGAACTGACTTTGACCAGGCACTTAATTTATTTGGGGACAAAGGCATGCTGGAGCTGCACAACTCAACTCCTCAACTTAGCAAAGCTGTTCCATTGTTTGCAAGCCATGAGATTCTTTAGAAAGGGCTCTGCTTGTTCCAATGCACTTAAAGGATAATGGGTGTCCCTATGAGTACTCCAATAAAGATATTGTAGAAGACTGAAATCATTTAGAAGAAAGCCTGACTCAAATCACACCATTTGCCTTCATTGCAATGCACCATCGAAGCTCTGGCCACAATGTGATTCATCTACCCACAAATGTTAATAACTTCTAGAAGTTTCCTTGTCATTATATGGACAAATTCTTAACCATTGCCAGTTGAAAGGTCAACAACAGTATCCACTTGAATATACTAAAATTGGCTACAATTATAGCATTTTGATTTAGAAATATATTGTTGTTTGTGGCAGTTTAGTTTAGTTTAGTTTAGTTTAAAGATACCCACTGCTCATTCACAATGTTGGAGTAGGTCATTCCGCCATTTAACTCTATCTCAGTACTGATTACCCAGACTGTGCAATATGATGGATCACTGGCTCATGGTGACCAAGCAGCTACAGTAAATATCAGAATACAACTGGATAAAATAAACATACAATTTATAACTGGTACAACGAGCTTGCAGCGGAACTCTTTTTCATGTTGCTCATCATCTTGAACTCGTCAAAGTGTTAAGCCACAGGTCATTTGAGATTCACTTTCAAAAGTTCTAACAAATCTATTGCTCCTTACTCTTTGATTATCTTGTCAGGGAATAAGTCCAAATCAATAACTGATATTTAGGCATACCTTCAAAAGCGTAACTCTGTCCAGTTTGAACAGGATGGGGAGCAAGATAGGATTCTTACCTCAGCTGCCTACCACAGAACATTTTGTTCTTGTTTCAGGAACTGCTTAATTTCCAGGGGCAGTAAGTTGACTAAGTGGTTGTAAACAGCAGTATCTCCCATCTCTTATCAAATTGACACATTCTTTATCAAGGCCATATTTTTAAGCTGTCAGGGTCATGCTGATATGACTAATACAGGAGCAACCCAGTGTGTGTGGATGTATGTAAAGAACTTAACAACATAATAAAAAAGGAGTATGAGTAGACCTAACAGTCTCTCAACCTTGCTATGCCATTCAATAAATTATGGCTGATCCAATTTTGGACTTAAAACGGCATTTTCATTCTCTCCCCAAGCAAGCATTGTAATGCCCGTCCCACTTAGGCAATTTTTTTAGGTGACTAGGCTGTCATCACATGGTCACCGGGGTGTTGCTGTATGGTCTTCTCAGTTGCCTAAAGTGTCGTACCTTTTTTCTGGTCGGCGCTGGATTTTGAAATGTTCAAAACTTTTTGACGACAGTCGGCGACCGTGGGCTTGACGCCAACGATCGTAGCCTGATGTAGGTGCTGTTGCCAGGATGAAGTAGGTTGTCGCCAGGATGATGTAGGTTGTCAACGGTGCTGACTTTGGTGAATTTCATTGGCGACTACCTACGTCAACCTACGTCAACCTATGTCAACCGGCGACAGGTACCGGCGACTGAATGGTCTTACCTTGTCGTAGCTTGGACATAGGTTGTCGTAGGTGTGGGTAGGTGGACATCCTATGATTCGCCGGTTGTCAGTAGATTGACGTCGACTAGGAGGTAGGTTGTTGTAGACATTGTCGTAGGGGGTCCAGTCGCCCTTTTTTCAGTGACCTGCTACGACTATGAGTCGCCGGCCGTAGCCAAAACAAATCGCCAAAGTGGGACAGGCCCATATCCCTCCAAACCTGTCCTATCCATGTACCTGTCCAACTGTCTCTTAAACAATGTGATTGTCCCAGCCTCAACTACCTCCTCTGAGGGGTACCACCCTTTTCCCCCTTATGTATTTATAAAATCTTTTGGGATTGTCCTTAATGCTACCCTCCAGAGCTATCTCCTGGCCCCTTTTTGTCCTTCTGATCTCCTTTTTCAGTTTACTCCTTAGTTCCGAAATTCCTCCAGGGATGCACTTGTTCCCAGCTGCCGATGCATGGGACAGGTTCCCAGCATTTTCCCTGCAACCCTTCTTGAAAAGAGGCACAACATTTGCCACCCTCCAGTCTACCGGCACCACTCCTGCATTTAAGGACGACTCGTAAATTTCAACCGGGGCTCCCGCAATAACAAGAGCTATCTCCTGGCCCCTTATTGCCCTTCTGATCTCCTTTTTCAGTTCAAGTTCAAGTTCAAGTTCAAGTGAGTTTATTGTCATGTGTCCCTGTATAGGACAATGAAATTCTTGCTTTGCTTAAGCACACAGAAAATAGTAGGCATTTACTACAAAACAGATAAATGTGTCCATATACCATGATATAAATATATACACACATGAATAAATAAACTGGTAGTGCAAATAACAGAAAGTGGTTGCTAATAATCAGAGTTTTGTCCGAGCCAGGTTTAATAGCCTGATGGCTGAGGGGAAGTAGCTATTCCTGAACCTGGTTGTTGCAGTCTTCAGGCTCCTGTACCTTCTACCTGAAGGTAGCAGGGAGATGAGTGTGTGGCCAGGATGGTGTGGGTCTTTGATGATACTGCCAGCCTTTTTGAGGCAGCGACTGCGATAAATCCCCTCGATGGAAGGAAGGTCAGAGCCGATGATGGACTGGGCAGTGTTTACTACTTTTTGTAGTCTTTTCCTCTCCAGGGCGCTCAAATTTCCGAACCAAGCCACGATGCAACCGGTCAGCATGCTCTCGACTGTGCACCTGTAGAAGTTAGAGAGAGTCTTCCTTGACAAACCGACTCTCCGTAATCTTCTCAGGAAGTAGAGGCGCTGATGAGCTTTTTTGATAATTGCGTTTGTGTTCTCGGACCAGGAAAGATCTTCAGAGATGTTCACTCCTTAGTCCAGAAATTCTTCCAGAGATGCACATGATCCCAGCTGTCTATACCTGTCTCATGCATCCTTCTTGTTTTTGACCAATGCCTCAATTTCCCTCGTCAGCCAAGCTTCCTTGCGTTTGCCTGCTTTTCCCATCACTCTAACGGGGACGTGCACATCCTCAGCTTTCGTCAGCACACTTTTAAAAACATCCCACTTGGCCGATGTTCCTTTCCCCTCAAAAAACCTGCTCCATTCAACTTGAGTGAGACTTTCTCTCACACCCTCAAAATTAGCCTTACCACAGTTGATAATTTTAACACATGGACACTCTCAGTCCCTATCCATAACTATCTTAAAACTAATCAAACTGTGGTCACTGGTCCCAAAAGGCTCCTCCACAAACACTTCATTAACTTTCCCTTCCCAATTTCCCAATACTAGATCCAGCGTTGCCCTCTCACATACTGCTTAAGAAAACTCTCCTGAACACTTTTGAGGAATTGCACCCCATCTAAACCCTACATGCTATGATTTTCCCAATCTATATTGGGAAAGTTAAAATCCCCTACTACAACAACCTTATTTGACCTGCAGCTGTCAGGAATCTTCTGGCTTATTTGCTCTTCTAATTCCCATTAACTATTCTGGGGTCTGTAGTACACCCCCAACAAGGTGATCATCCCTCCCTTGTTCCTCAGCCCCGCCCATATAGCCTCACTGGACGAACCATCCATAATATCACCTCTGATCACTGCCGTGACATCCTCCTTAACCAACAATGTAACCCTTCCTCCTCTTTTTCCCTCAACCCTGTCTCTCCTGAAGCTCCTGTACCCCAGAACATTGAGCTGCCAGTCCTGCCCCTCCCTTAACCAGGTTTCAATCACAGCTACAACGTCCCAGTCGCTCGTACCTATCCATGCACTAAACTCATCTGCCTTACCTGTCAGGCTCTTCGCATTAAAATACGTGCAGTTTAAGCCAACCCTCTTTCCTCGCTCTCTGCCTTTCACCTGCCTATTCTGTCCACTAACCTTTCCCTCACCACCCTCCATACCAACTTCTAGCCTCTTATGTGCCTCTGTCCTGTACAAGATCCTGGAAAACTCTTGGTTTCCCAGATCATCCTGAGGTCATCCATATGCTGCTCCAGTTCTCTAACACGGTCCTTCAGGAGCTGCACCTGGACACAATTTCCGCAGGTGCAGTTGTCAGAGGCACCAGCAGTGTTCCTGACTACCCACATCCTGCAAGAGAGACATTGTAACAACTTGCCTGGCTTTACTTCAGTGGACAAAATCACAAATTATGAATGAGACACACTCAGAGTTGAGTGAAACCTACAAGCGAGTTCAGTATTCCGACTGTGCATGCTATATGACCTGTGTCATAGGTTATATGCGATAAACATTCTCGGCAGCTGAGCTGCTGCGTGTAAACAGACCAGGCCTCTGGCGATGCAAACGCTGTTGAATTGCTGCTGGAGTTAGCGACACTATTTCTCCCTTCTCCACTGGTCCACGCAAAAATCTCAGCAGTGACAATCTAATGTGCAGAGGGCCAATTTCTCAGCGTTAATATCGGAGTTTGGGCAGAGGTGATGACATGCCAGATGGTGAGGACTATTCAAAGGAAGAGAAAGGCCTCTGGGTACAAACCAGAACCAAGATATTACAAAGCATCAAATGCCCTAGAGTGCAGATGCTGATGTTTCTGTGAACTGCGCCAATTGGTGGTGGTTTATTTTGTGAGCTTATGTGGACGTAGTGGGGAAATTCTGGCCCATTCCAAGCCCCGGGTTCGACCCTGACCTGGGTCACTGTCTGTGTGGAGTTTGCACGTTCTCCCTGAGCAATAAAACGTTGGTTTCCTCCACATTCCAAAGATGTGCGGGTGCCAACGTGTGATCGGCGTGGACTTGGTGGGCCGAAGGGCCTGTTTCCGTGCTGTGTCCCGGCACCAAATTAATCTAACTAGGTAAAGGTAAGTCATCGGAGGATGCAGGGAGGGTGGACATGGGAACAGGTGGGGTTGAAGGGAGGAAGGAAGTTGTCTGGGACCAAATTCTGGGACCAAAAAGAATTAAGAGGCTTAGGTGCGAGGGGAAAGATTTAATAAGAACCCGAGGTTCAACTTTTTCACACAGTGAGTGGTGGGGAAGTTACTAAGGCAGGTATAATAACAACATTTTGAAAGACTTTTGGACATGTGCATGGATAGGAACCCACTCTCTCTCTCTCCATTCTCTCTCTCCACTCTCTCTCTCTCTCCACTCTCTCTCTCCACTCTCTCTCTCTCTCTCCACTCTCTCTCTCTACACTCTCTCTCTCCACTCTCTCTCTCTCTCCACTCTCTCTCTCTCCACGCTCTCTCTCCACGCTCTCTCTCCACGCTCTCTCTCCACGCTCTCTCTCCACGCTCTCTCTACACTCTCTCTCTCTCTCTCTCTCTCCCCTCTCTCTCCCTCTCTCTCCACTCACTCTCTCCACTCTCTCTCTCTCTCCACTCTCTCTCTATCTCTCTCCACTCGCTCTCTCTCTCTACTCTCTCTCTCTCTTTCTTTCTCTCTCTCTCCCCCTTCTCCCTTCCTCCCCTCTTCCTCCCCCCTCCTCCCCTGCCTCCCCCCTCCTCCCCTGCCTCCCCACTGTCCCAACTGATGAATCACAGTCCGGTCCCTCTCAGCCTGAGTGTATGAGTTCCATTCTCACTCGGGCTGTTCTCCCGGGTTATAATACAGTGGAGAACCACGCACTCCTCTCCTGCATAACCCCAGGAGGCAGATCTATGAGCGGAGTCACACTACCATCTCCTCCGGAGTGTCCCATCCCGGATGGGGTGGCCGGAGATGTCCGGGGTGACGGGACACCGGCCCGGAGCAGTGGCGGCATCGGGCTTACAACCAGCGCGGAGAAGAAGCGCTATCTCCAGCTCAACTCTGCTCCAACTCCTGAGGAACCCGTTCCCCGACGGGCCGGGGACCGTCAGCTGCACCTCTCGCCTTATCCAGTGGCTGCCGGTTAACCCCCTCGGGGAGAGAGAGAGAGAGAGAATGTCCTCCAATGCTGCCGGGAGAGGTTCTGCTGAATTCCAGAGGGTGGGTTTGTGAAGTGAGAAAGAAATAAGATCGAATTAATGTTCATAAAAGAGCGACCCCTGTCTGCAATTAAGTTGACAGAATTCTAGATTAATTAATTGGTAAAATACATTAACAATTTATACACAGTTTATACAGCCAGCGCTCTGTTTGCTTTTTCTTTTCACGGATGACCTTTGACAAATCCCATGATTCCTTGCGTTTTTCGGAATACTGAACTCACTTATTCACTTCTCTGCTGCCGATAGTCTCCTTCTGCACTGCAATATGTCACAAGTTTAAATATCGGACGCACACAGAACTGATTCAAGTGGAGCCTCCTTGCCTCAGCCTCCTCGCCGAAAACTCACATTTTACCTCCCAAGGCACTTCACCTCAACAAGGCCGCTCCCCTGGATCAAGCCCTACTTTTATTTGCTGATCAATTAGCTAATTTACTAATTAACTAACTTATTAATTAACCAATTGAGATTTTGCACTCGCTCCTTCAACTGTCACTCCTTCAACTGCCGCTCCTCTGCCAAACTTGAAGTTGTGTTGCAGGCTGGCCCTGTTGCAGCCAATCCCCACACTCGCTCCTTCAACTGCCGCTCCTCTGCCGACCTTGAAGGACCTTGTCGTTAAAAAGAAGAAATTCCTCTCATCTCAGTCTTAAATGGAAGATCTCAAGTTCCAGATACCAATGGAGAATCCTCATCTCAGTATCCATCCACCCATCCCCTGAATTGACATCAGAATTGTTTATGTTTGAATGAGATCATCACTCATTCTTTTATACGAATAAGTGACGGCCCAACCTGATCAACCGTCCTTCATGCATCTCTTTAATTCCAGGAAACAACCTCTTAAACCTTCACTACTACAACTAAGTATATCCTTCCTTAAATATGGGTATCAAAGCTGTCTGCAGTACTCCAGTTGTAATCTCAATGGAACGCTGTAATGTTGCATCAAACCTTCCCTCAAAAACTAAAACATATTCTTTTCAATATAAGCCAAGATTCCATTAGATTTCCAAATTACCTGTACATGCCATCCTTTTATGTTTCATGTACTAGTTCCCCAAATCCCTCCATCCATCAATATTTTGGTATTTCACTCCACTTAAATAATAATTTGCTTTTTTATTCTTCCGATGTTGATAACTTCATATTTTCCCATATTATACTCCATCTCACAAACTTTCCTCTACCTCACTTACCTGACTTACATCCTGATGTACATTATATGTGACCTCATTGTGACCTGATACTCATCAATCTTTGAGTCATCAGCAGATATGACTAAAATATATTTGGTCTTTTCATCTGACAATAGACAATTGACTTAAGGTGCATGAGTATGACATTTGGTCATTCAAGCCAGCACCGCCATTTAATGTGATCATGGCTGATCATCCCCAATAAGTACCATGTTCCTGCCTTCTCCCCATATCCCCTGACTCCGCTATCTTTAGCTCTCTCTTAAAAGTATCCAGAGAACTGGCCTCTACCACCCTCTGAGGCAGAGAATTACACAGACTCACAACTCTATGGGAGAAAAAGTGTTTCCTCATCCCCGTTCTAAATAGACAATAGACAATAGGTGCAGGAGTAGGCTATTCGGCCTTTCGAGCCAGCACCATCATTCAATGGGATCATGGCTGATCATCCCCAATCAGTACCCCGTTCCTGCCTTCTCCCCATATCCCCTGACTCCGCTATCTTTAAGAGCCCTATCTACCTCTCTCTTGAAAGTATCCAGAGAACCGGCCTCCATCGCCCTCTGAGGCAGAAAATTCCACAGGCTCACAACTCTCTGTGAGAAAAAGTGTTTCCTCGTCTCCGTTCTAAATGGCTTACTACTTATTCTTAAACTGTGGTCCCTGGTTCTTGACTCCCCCAACATAGGGAACATGTTTCCTGCCTCTAGCGTGTCCAAACCCTTAACAATCTTATATGTTTCAATAAAAATTCCCTCTCATCCTTATAAACTCTAAAGTGTACAAGCCCAGCCGCTTCATTCTCTCAGCTTATGACAGTCTTGCCAAACTGGGAATTAACCTTGTAAACCTATGCTGCACTCCCTCAATAGCAAGAAAGTCCTTCCTCAAATCAGGGGACCAAAACTGCACACAATATTCCAGGTGTGGTCTCACTAGGGCTCTGTACAACTGCAGAAGGACCTCTTTGCTCCTATACTCGACTTCTCTTGTTATAAAGGCCAACATGCCATTCGCTTTATTCACTGCCTGCTGTACCTGCATGCTTATGGCCCTTTCTCAAGGTGCGAGTCAACCCACGAGTGATCCCGAGTTTAAAACAAATCAAACTCATGGTAATCACATAGAATTAACGTAGCGGGAACGTCGCAACTCGTAACGCTAACGGCAGATACTCGGGAAACTTGTTAACTCGTGAAAGTCTTTCAACATGATGAAAGATTTCCACGAGTCAAATTTACTCTTGAAGTAAAAAGTTTAAACTTTTAAACTCATTGTAAGAACGTAGTAACCCGTGAGTTTACCGTAGTGACTCGTGAGTCTACCGTGGGCACTCTTTAACTCAGCGGGACAGGCAGCATCTCTGGAGAGAAGGAATGGGTGACGGGATCACGTTTCCAAAATTCTGCTGCGTCTTTGTGTTACTCCAGCACTGTGTGTTCACTTTTTGTCAACCAGCATCTTCCCTTTCTTATGTATGACATTATTTGTATCCGTGGCGGTTGATTGTCGCACTAGCCTGTGCTGCAAGTGCATCAAGTTTTATTCAGATCGGTGAAATATCACAAACGTTATTAGTCTGTTATTTGCCGGGACGGCGACACCCCTTCCGGCACCCGCTGTTAATTACCGGTGGCAAGAATAAAGCTGAAGGAGCGGAGTGAGCAGAGTGTGGGCGGGGCGTATGTTCGTGGGTGGGGGCTGTGTTCGCGGCCGGGGGCTGTGTTCGCGGGCGGGGGCTGTGTTCGCGGGCGGGGCTGTGTACACGCACGGGGACGGCGACAACCACGACGAGCCGGGAGCCGATGTGTGCGACAGGGGCCGGGGATGGGAACCGCTGAGGGAGTCCGGAACCCCTGGAGCTGGTGATTCCAGTCGGAGCCAGGGCTGGGAGCCGCTGAGCCCACACACTCCCCTCCCCCACCCCCCTCCCCCACCCCTCCCACTCCTCCACATACCCCCTCCCCCACACACATCCCCTCCCCCACACATCCCCTCCCCCCCAAACCCCTCTCCCCCACACACACCACACTCCCTCATCCCCCACACCATCCCCCTCCCCCACAGCTCCCCTCCCCCACACACACCCCTCCCCCGCACCCACCTACCCCCCACACCTCCCCTCCATCACACACCCTCCCCTACATCACCCCTCACCCCCAAACCCCTCTCCCCCACACACACCACACTCCCTCATCCCCCACACCATCCCCCTCCCCACACAGCTCCCCTCCCCCACACACCCCCTCCCCCACACACACCCCTACCCCACACCCACCTACCCCCCACACCCACCCCTCCATCACACACCCTCCCCTACACCACCCCTCACCCCCACTACACCACCCCCCACAACCACCCCTACACACACCCCCACTCACACACACCCCTACCCCCGACGTGCACCCAACAGACCCCACCTGAAGCCATCCCCCTCCTCTGGCTGCAGGACGCTCCCCGCCTGAAGCCGTCCCTGTCCCCCGGCTACAGAACACTCCCGCTGCATTGCATTGGGGAATGTTGCATTGGGGAATGGGTTGCGTTGGGGGACCAGGCCTCCCATGTGACTGGGACCCAACGGGCCCCACTTAGTCTAGTATAGCGTTACAGCTACAGAGTAAATGCCAATAAAATACAAGTTCCAGGGCCGCAAATAGGTAGGTAGGACAATCAGGATGACACAGTTAGCTTATGATACATTTGTTCAGTATTCTAATAATAGAGGGGAATAAGCTCTTGATGAATCTGGTAGTGCATGTTTTCAAGTTTTTGTTTCTGCCTGACAGGAGAGAGGAGAAGAGGGAAGGACCAGAGAGTAGGTGGTCCTTGATTATGTTGGCAGCTTTCCCAAGACAGCGTAAAGTATAGATGGAGCTGATGGGGAGAAGACTGATTTGGGTGATGAGCTGTATCCAATACTATCTGCAATCTTTTTGCGGTCTTGGGCAGAGCAGGTGCCAAACCAAGCTGCAATGCATTATATGTTTTCTATGATGCATCTGTAGAAATTGGTGAAACATTGGAGACATGACGGAACTTTATCTTTGGAGGAAGCAGAGGCTTTCTTGGCCATCGTGTTGATGTGGTTGGACTAGAACAAATTATTGATGATATTTATGCTCAGGAACTTGAACTCATGACCCATTCTGCTGTTGTATCTATTATGATGAATATCATTGCTGTATGCATTCCCTTCATCTGTGAGTTTCAGGTGAACAAGGGATTTCATTTCTCCCGTGTGTATAGGACAAAAACTAAACTGACTCAAAAGAAAGGTGCACTTTAATAGCTGCTTGCAGGGAAAATCCCATCTCTGATCTTGATTTATTCTTATTCAACGTGATCAGGGTGCTCCAGAAAAGAATACTAAACAGATGATTATGCAACATATCCCATTGTTGTGCCAATGATGAATAGTTAACTCCCGTAAAATTGTACAGTATTTTTCACTTAAGTTTCTTTCTTGTAACAAAAGCGAAATAGCAGAATTAAGCTTATTGTACCTTGATCATGTGTTATCCAGTGCCTATAGTCATGTCTGGTGCAATATTTTGTTTTTTATGATTTCTTTGAGTAGGATGCACCAATATAATAGGAATGATGTGATATATATAGCTATAAATTATTGGTATAAAAATATTGCTCAAACCAATATTTGCAAATGTTTTAGATATTTTTTTCAACAACCTAATTTTCTGAATTGTTTTAGCATTAAATAATTTATTGACTTGATCCAAGATTTAGGGTACATGATTGAAAATCATAGCATCACTGCACATATAAAATAAGGCATTCGACCAGGGTTGTAAGAAAGTAGTCAAATCAATCTCATGTTCTTGACTCAGGATTAATCAGATTTTCATTGTGAGGAATGACCTCAAGTGCTGTATTTGGGCAAAGATGACGACACACACACCAAAAACTGGCAGACTTGCATTCACGGAGGAAGAAATCTCTCATTTGAAATTGAATTCTAAATTCTCAGTGAATTTTAAATTTGTGCTTTGAGAATTTATCAATAGATTTTCCAACAATTTTACACCCACCCCACTTGCCTTCCAAACACATGGGAACCTGCATTCCATCATAGCTTCTGAGGAGCTTAACATTCAAAATGCCCAGAGCAAACAATCACAGGTTTCCTTTTGGCATTGACAGAAACTTAACAGGATCAACCATAAATATTGTGGCTGAAGAACGTCAAATCATAGTTTTTCTGTGCTAAATGATTCACCTCCTGTTTCCTCAAACTATTGGATGGCTTCGAGCTTATTGAATGCTGTTGTAGTTTTACACATTCAAACAAGTGGAGGGTATTCCATCAGAGCCCCTGATTTAAATTAAAATTAGGGGGGGTCTGATGAATTACACTACACTTATCATTGGACAAAAACTTGTGTAAGCTAACATAACTGAACAATGTTTGAACACATTATATTTCTATAAGTGTTCACATAAAAAACTATTTTGTATGTTTCGGCATGGTAAACCTCTGCAGTTAATATTAATATAGTATTAATATAGCTGACATGGATTTTCATGGCATTAGGTTAAATCTGTGCATCAAAACCTCAACTACATGTTGGGTATGGTGGTGATGCAGGATCTAAGTTACACGATAAGTAATTCAGAAACCAGGACTAACAATTCAAATGCCCAAATTCAAGCTCACCATTATAGATGTGGCATTTTCATCCAGTGAGTAATCTATAATTAATAAATACACAGATAGAAAACTCTTGGATTGTCCTTCAGAACCGACCTGACCACGAATGCTTCCCAGTGGAGGAAATCTACCATTGGTACCCAAAGGGGCTTACTTGTGACTCCAGACTACCTGCAGATGATAGATTTCCTTCTCGAAAGGACTTCAGTAGCCGGACTCTTAGACAGCCGTGCAAGACACACAATTCAAAAGAAATTAAGTATTGGCAATAATTGCTGACATTGTCAGTGATGACAAGATCTCAAAATAAAACCACAAATACATTTAAAGAAAAATGTAAAGTCATTCATCTGATGATTCCCAACACAAGGAGAAAGCAGCAAAATCATCAACTTTGTTCTTGCTTTGCCATATTTGAGTTAGTGAGCAATGCCTGGTATTAGGGGAAACATTCTCCCATTTTCACATTATTATGTTTTGTGGCATATTTGTTGTGTTAAATGAGATAACAGAGTTGCAGCACCAAATCTGGGCATTGTGGACTATCAGCAGGACTTGAACTGTATTCCACTATAATAAACAATCTTGCAGCCACAATACCCTCTTTCTGCTCTTACAATCCCTCTTTTTCAGTTCTAAAGAGGGGCCACTGACCTTAAAATGTAACGCAGTTTCTCTCTCCACAGGTGCTGCCTGCCCTGCCAAGTCTTTCTTTCCTATGTTGTATTTATTTCAGATTTGCAGCACCTGCAGTTTGTTGCTTTTTCACAATACAGCTGCTCCACCATATACAATGGATGAGGTCTGACAATTTGTGAATTTGTCAACAGCCTGCTCCAACTGCAGGCTGATCATGCACCATTTCCTGCATGCTGACGGATAGATTTATCTACTGGGTTGCCTTCAGTCACCTTGGGGACGTTTTAATTAATTCCGCATGACTCATGGACAATCCGGGAGGATCGGCAAGTTGGGTGGATTCAGCAATGGTTGATTAATGCCGTTCAGGATATCTGAGTCTCCTGTTCAATATTCCTCTGTAACTTTTTCCATGTTTCTTAAGCTTTTTGAGGAATTCCCAGCAGTGGGCTTTTGGAATTGAGATTGAATTCCATTTAACAGCAGGGAGTTATGGAAAAGCTCCCTGGTATACTGACACATTGTATACATTGATGTACTGTCCAAGAATTTCCATCCATCAATGGAATCTGCAACAGAGTCCCCATGATGTTCCAATAAATCACTCAGTGTACACAAGGCCATGCTGGCACTGGGCCCCAGCTAAACCACTCGAGATATCTAAGAGGGCCTTTTTATATTTAATCATAGAAAACAGACTTTCCCCTATTTTTCACTAAGGGAGAAATTTTACTCCCACATGTGTTTGCAAAGCCCTTGTGCACAAAGGAAGGCATCACTGACTAATTATTTTCTGTGCTCCGTGTCTTTCTGGCACAGACTTTAAATTCATGACAAGTATTGATTTGGCCGTCCGGCAGCATTTCAGAGCAGGGCGATAAATACATGCCTCAACTGATGCATTCAGTGAATGGTTTTAAACAAGGAGTCTTGGTTGGATAAATTGTGAATGAAAGATTTAATGTCTTAATTCTGTTTAGACACAATGAGATTTTAAATACTAGTTTGGGAGAATGGAAGGAAGCAAAAATTACTTGTGCAATACAAACACAAGGAACCAACAGAGTGATGCTAAACAGGCATCTCTGAGCTGGTTAAAGTAGTTCCTGCCATAGCTTGGTTTCCTTATGTGGAAATATATTGTTATGGAATTTCACACAGAATAATGCATGAAAATGCATGAGCTCTTTAACAGGGCTAGCCTAAAGCCAAAAGATGGAGTTAAATTTCAATCAGAAGATAAAGTCCATTGAGTTGTAAACTCCCTGATTAATCTACTTAAGCACCACGGCACGATTGGCAATGTTATGTTAATGCTCTCCCGTGATGTGTGTAGTATATCACGCAGTTAACATACACCATTATTCTTCACACTAAACCCCCGAAAGGGGCATCACAGGGATTAAAGCTAAGGGAATGAAATTAGTCATAGAGTCACAGAGACCTTTGTTTCAACTCATCCGTGCCAACCAAGATGTCCATCTATGTGATTCCCATTTACACGTGTTTGGTCCATCTATATTACTAAAAGTCTGATCTTGACCACTTCCTGTTGTTCTGTATATTGATTTAAAAAAACAGGCTGCCACTTACGGCTGTGATTTTTGGCCATCTTACTCAGAGTCCTTGCACCCTCCTTCAAATGGAATTTCAAGGAATAGCCGTGAGTCAACTGGCAGCCCACCAGCCGTGAGTGAGCTACCAGCATATCAGGATTGAGTGACTGAGCTGCCACCCCAATAATCCATTTGGCCCACAATGTCCACACTAGCCCTCTGGAAACCAGTCCCTTCAGCCCACAACACCCATACTAGCGCTCTATAACCCCCCACCCCAACCCCACTGGCCACCAATATTGGAATTGGTGGAGAGGTGGAATATTGCATTAGGGGGCCAGCCCTCCCGTGTGAACATGGGACCCAACAGGTCCCACTTAGTCTAGTATCCTCCTAAACTTTTCCTATATACCTGTCCAAATGTCTTTTAAATGTTGTTATGGTATCTGCCTCAACCGCTTCCTCTGACATTTCGTTACATTTACAGACCAGAATCTGTGTGGAAATAATTGTCCCTCAGGTTCCTGTTGAATCCTTCCCCTTACCTTAAACCTATGCTCTCTAGTTGTTGATTCCCTAACACTCAGAAAAAGGCTGTGTGCGCTCACCCTACATATGCCCTTCATTATGGACCTTGTCTACTTGTTCTCATCTGCTTCTTCACCGACTTCCCAGTCTGCAGAAACTGCAACCATGGGCAGTAGATGGGGGAAGGAAATGGACTGAAATATAGGCCAGGTTTGATGATCTCATCTGCTGCAGTGATATTTCACAATAGTTTAAGGGAGGCAAAAATGTGCATAGAAACATAGAAAAATAGGTGCAGCCTTAGGCCATTCGAGCCAGCACCGCCATTCAATATGATCATGGCTGATCATCCAAAATCAGTACCCCGTTCCTGCTTTTTCCCCATATCCCTTGATTCTGTGAGCCCAAAGAGCTAAATCTAATTCTCTCTTGAAAACATCCAGTGAATTGGCCTCCACTGTGTGGCATGGAAGAGTTAAATACATGTGTGTTTTACTCTTGGAGAAAACGTGTTAAGGTCCTGCGGGACCCTGAGGAAGCTCTGGGCCCCCACTTGCCCAATAGTCATCCAACTCCTACTGCCTGTGCCTACACATAGTGACTGCTTGCATGAGTTGCCGGTGGAATCCCACCCCACACGCTGGTGGAAAATACTCAGAACTGGATTTTAACTTCCTAGTGCATGAGATGTCGTGGTGTGTTGACAGAGCTGCTTTAAAACAGCCAAGCATTAATAAATTATTTTCTGGTTTTGTTACGGGTTAGGCTCAGTAGGCGAAATGTTGAAGGCACTAATGGATTCTGGAGCTGAATGCACAATGCAATCAGATCGAGAATGAACTGCCAACATCCCAAGGCTGCTCCAAGGTTTGGTAGTTCCTCTCTGGTGGTCATGGTAAGGCCCTACAGGAACATAACCTTGCCTGGAAAGCATGGCTGCAGATTGCCACAGCAGAAAGATTCAGGTAACTGTCCCCATATCCTGGAATCAATTTTGCAAGTGACACGATGACTTCATCAGATCAGGCAAAAAGGCGGGGCCAAATGACAAAGTCTATATCATCCAGGCATGTTACGGAAAACCATTCAAGTAGATAAAGTTAGATGTGAGTGATCTTAAGCTCAACAATAATTTTAAAGATCCTCACTCTAATTCATCTTCTTAATCACCTGCAGAGCCTTTACACGTCCTACCGGGCAGACTGCAGTATAATTACACAGTCACCTAGTACAGTGGCACAGTCACCTAGTTTTTTTAATCAAAGTATAAATACGACCTTGTCAGTCTTCCATCCTTAAGTATTTTTTATCTAAAGTATTCTTTCGTCTTTAGTCCTTTAGTCAGAGGATGGTGAATCTGTGGAATTCATTGCCACAGACGGCTGTAGAGGTCGTCAACGGATATTTTTATGGCGGAGATTGACATATTCTTGATTAGTAAGGGTATCAGGGGTTATGTGGAAAAGGCAGGAGAAGGGGGTTGAGAGGGAAAGATAAGTCAGCCATGATTGAATAGCGGAGTAGATAACTTATAACTCATGAACGTATGAAGTATCATCTGGCATATCACTTCACCTTGCAACCATCTCTCTCTGTACAGTGACTTCTGACGTTCATCCTCAGCTCTAGCTAATATTATTGCCCCATCCCACATCACGAAAAATGTTCAGCATTTTATTTTACTTCTTTCCACCCAGACAGGAGGAGGGCCTGGAACACCAAGGAATTGAAAATTGGAGTTGGTACTCCAGCTATCACATGTGCAGAGATGGAGGCACAGTAGATCACATGCGACAAAGAGCCTGGCAATAGGTGGCAGGGCCAAGTGACCAGTCAATGTCATCCAGGCACGTTATGGACAGCCATTCAAGTAGATAAAGTTAGATCTGAGTGAACAATGATCTTGAGATCAACAATAATTTTAAAGATCCTCACTCTAATCCATGGTACCTGGACGGGACGTCGAAGGACGAGAAGCCAAAGCCAGAAGTGAAAGCCAAGATACCGAACGGGCACGATGCCGAAAAGCCAAGATACCGAATGGACATGACGCCAAAAGGATACAAACCTGAACTGTCACGACTCCAAAAGGATATGAACCCGAACGGACACCACGCCGAAAGGATATGAAGCTGAACGTACACCACACCGAACGAACAAGACGCAGAACGGGCATGACGTCGAACAGCCGCCGAACGGACATGACGTCTCCGGGGATGGGATTTATCCGAGACGTTGTCAGCGATTGGTCCAGACCCCTATGTCCATCACATCACTGGCCAGGGGGAGACGGGAGGGTGGGGGGGGGGGGGGGGGGGGGGGGGAAGCTTGAGCTTGCATTTGTAAAATGGTGGCAGTGACTCTAAGCTGCTGCGATTGTCACAGAGGCTTTTCAATGTCATGTTTGTTCTCAGTCAGATTTTATGCTGAAAAACAATCTGATGCCGAATGCACATGAAGCCAAAATGATAAATAGGTATGAAACACTGAAACACTTTAAAAAATCTATATTTGCTGCAAGAATGCACAAACAAATTTATTATTTAACTATTTTAAAATGTAACAAGGTACAACAATTTAACTATTTACGAACATGACGTTGAAAAGCCTCTGTGGCAATCGCAGCAGCTTGGAGTCACTGCCACCATTTTACAAACGCAAGCTCAAGCTCCCCCCCCCCCCCCCGTCCCCCCCCCCCCCCCCCCCCGGCCAGTGATGTGATGGACGCGGGTGTCTGGACCAATCGCTGACAAGGTCTCAGACAAATCCCGTCCACGGAGCCGTCATGCCCGTTCGGCGGCTTTTCGACGTCATGTCTGTTCTGCATCTTGTCTGTTTGGTGTGGTGTCTGTTTGGCTTGGTATCCTTTCGGCATGGTGTCCGTTTGGGTTCGTATCCTTTCGGCGTGATGTTCGTTCGGCATCTTGGCTTCCACTTCTTGGCTTCGGCTTCTCGTCCTTCGACGGCCTGCCCGCTAATCCATCTTCTTAATCACCTGCAAAGACTTTACACATCCTGCCAGGCAGACAGCAGTATAATGAGGATCCCTCACTCACAAAGAACTCTGATCTACCATTCACTAGCTCACACCTCAAACTCTAGTGGGTCAGCTAAGAAAATACAAAAACAGAAAATAGATAGTGGGCCTGATAATAAACAGAATAAATATTTTATGCCAGAGACCCTTCATGAGAGTCATAGTTCAAGTGAAGTATCTTCGATTTGAAACCTTAGCTCTGTTTATGTTTCTGTAAGTGCTGCTTGACATGCTGAGTGTTTCTAATATTTTCCACCATCTGCATTTGTTTTAGATTTTCTGGTAAGGATGATCGTTGGAGTTGTACATTACGGGTGAGCAAGAACAGGTGGAGACAGGGACAGCAGAGGAAGTTTCACGTTGACGTCCAAGCTTCAACATTGCTGGAGGGTTGTTGAACACCAGGAGCAACGTGCCTGGATCAGCAGCAAAGGGGGAGGTGATGTGTTGCCGGCCGTGCGGAATGTGTGCGACTGCTAGCCTTTACATTGATGCCTTTAGCTTTCTGGCTAGTTGCACGGAGGTTGGCATAAGTGCATTCACACAAGAGTACACAAGCTTCCAAGGGCATGCATATATTCCTTGCCACTTTCAATAGTAAGTATGGCATTTACAGCAAAGAGCTCACCAACTCATTGACACCTGGATGTAGTGAGAGAGAACTCCTGCCTGCGAAGTGACCTGTATCCACTTCAATTTGCCAATGGCCATGAGAGGTCAATTAAAAAAAGTGGCCTCCACAGTTTGGAAAGCGAACAGCAATCTCATAGAAGCATTCTAAATGCCAACTAGGTCTCCCTCAAAGTATCCTACATAATCTCGCCACAAGATATGTGTGGAAAAAGCCTTTTGCACAATCCATCAAGAGAGTGCCTGTGAGATATTTGCTGACTGATTTGCATGTCAGCTCCTCAGCCTTTATCCAAAGCCAACACGATCTTGCCTTGGTTTTAATAAATAGTTCCAAGAAATCTAACATTGAGCTGAATATCACAAATTAATGTTAGATTGCTCTTGAATTAGGCTGCCTGCTGAAGGGTTTCCCTACAGACAGGGTTCTGCTTGGGTTCAATATGGCATTTGGTGAGTAGATATTGATTTTCTGATGGATTAGCCATTTTAGTCTTTATCCCTCAACTGTTTTAAAACAAAGAAAAAATTGAGTATTTGACAGTTATAACACTCCCATCTATCCTGATAAACTGTCCACATATGCCCTGCTTACAAGAAACAGGCCATATCCAACTGTCCTCTCAGTCTATTTTCAATCATTATCAAAATGATGGAAGAAGGTGTCAATGGTGCCAAGAAGAAGCAGTTACTAATCTAAAACCTACTCGCTGATGGTCAATTTGGGATCTACCAACTCTTTTCCCTACAGACTTTATTGCAATCTTAGTGCAACTGTAGATGTGAAAGCTGAATTGAGAATGGGATGATAGTGATTCCTTTTGACGTCAAGTTAACATATAGCATCAGGCAGCCTACGGAAACTGAAATTAATGAGAACTAAAGGGAATTCTCTCAATGACTGGAGTCATCAGAGCATAATAGCAAGGAGCAAAGCAAGATAGTCGTGGTTGTTGAAAGACAATCCCCATCTCACCCCCAGGATGTATCTGCAGTGGCTCTTCAAGGCAATTTTCTCGACCAAAGCATTTTCAGCTGTTTAATTATTCCTTCCATTCACTCATGAGTTCAGGTGTGGGACTGTTTAACAATGAGTGTAAGATGTTCAACTCCATCAGGAATCATGGCTGTCCGAAGGGGGGAGGTGTGTTGGGTGCGACCGCATCCCCCTTTTTTCCCCCAGAGTAAGAAAAAACACTGAGAAAAAAAAAATAAAAAAATCGGAGCGCAATCAGCGTTTCCACTTTGTCGGAAATCGCCCGAAATTCTGGTTCCGGCCACTGGATCATTTGGGAGAAAAAAATGCAACCACCCGCGCCTGCGCAGTTGGGGAAGCAACGCAAAATGACGACGTTTCTCCGCGCGTGCGCAGTGGGCCCGGGCGGGATCAGACTGCCATTTGTACCCCACACATTGAGCTCGATGCCTCGCGTCTACTCCAGGTAAGTAGTGGAATATTGTGTTGCATGAGAGGGAGTCTGTGAGGGGGTCTAATCCGGCCCGCGGGATGATTTGGTAACCCATTTCTCCGGGCCCAAGAGAGGCGGGGGGGGGGGGGGGTGTGGTGCGGTGTCTGCCAGCCAGGGCGACCGTTCTCCCGTCGCCGGGCAGGAGTGGCTGTTTCTGAACCCAGCGGCTGTAACCCCAACACCAGACGACGCTGCGGCGGGGCCCGCTCCCCTCGCCTCCCCCCGCTGCCGGGGCCCAAGCCATCTTCCGCCCACACCACCCCCGCTGGGCCCATGCCACACCTGCTGGTTCCCTGCTGGACTCACGCCACCCCCGATAGGCCCACGCCACCCCCGCTGACCCCCGCTGGGCCCACGCCATCCCCGCTGGGCCCACGCCACCCGTGCTGACCCACGCCACCCCCGCTGACCCACGCCACCCTTGCTGGGCCCACGCCACCCCTGCTGGGCCAACACAACCTTCATCTTCGCCCCCCCGCCAGAACGTTGGGGGGGTTGTGAGAGGGGGGGAGAGAGAGGGGAGAGGGGAATGGGGGAGGGGAGAGGGAAAGGGGGATTATCTTTAGTGAGATTTCAAAATTAAGGTAGGTTTTAGAGCTATTATATTTTCTCCTCCATATGAATTTTAAACAATATCAAATAATATCAAACAATTGGAACTGCTTTCTTTTCCTTGATAACAATTCTGAAAAATATGAATTCCATAGTTTGTGACATAAATATACATTTTAATGGGATCATTATATACAGATGTAACATTTCCATTTTGAGATCGGGGGGGGGGGGGGGGGGGGGGGGGGTGGGGGGGCAAATATGCGTCAAGCCGATAGCCTAATCGTTAAAGAGTTAAAAGATAGCCTAATCGAAAAGAGCTGAGAAGAGGAATCAGAGCTGCCAAGGAAAGGTACTCTGAGAAGTTAGGGAGCAAGTTCGCAGCTAGTGACTCTTCTTCAGTTTGGAAGGGCATGCAAGAAATCACCTGCTATAAGAGGAAAGCCCCCCGCTCTTTGGACAATCATGAGCTGACGAACGACCTGAATAAGTTTTACTGCAGGTTTGAAAATCAGAAACGTAACCCTGAAACCCCCTCCCAACAAACACAACCAGACCCCAGTCTGCAAAGAATGGACCCTGCACCCTCTCATTCCCATTCACCACTTCACACCTACTTAAGGCAAGACTCCAGTATGAAAAGAGTGGACCCTTTCGCACCCCAACCAACACTTCACACCCATTCACAGCCTGACCTCAGTCTGCAAAGACTGGGCCCTTCTGCACCCACCCACTCTTATCACCACTTCACACCCAATTAATATTTTTTAACCAGTCCCTGGAAAGATGTACTGTCCCTGCATTCTTCAAAGTCTCCACTATTGTCCCTGTACCCAAAAAGGCAAGGATTATTTGTCTTAATGACTACAGGCTTGTCGCACTAACCTCTGTAGTCAAGAAGACCCTTGAAAGGCTTGTGCTGGCCAAGCTGAAAAATACCACAATCCCCCTGTTGGATCCTCTGCATTTTGCATATTGGGCCAATAGATCTGTGGATGATGCTGTCAATCTGGGCCTGCACTTCATCCTCCAGCACCTAGACCACCAGGGGACCTATGCAAGGATTTTGTTTGTTGATTTTAGTTCTGCATTCAACACCATTGTGCCAGAGCTACTACGCTCCAAACTTTCTGAGTTGACTGTGCCTGAACCCCTCTGTCGGTGGATCACCAGCTTTCTGACAGACAGGAAGCAGCATGTGAGGCGAGAAAGCATATCTCAGACCCGCAAACGCTCAGCATAGGAGCACCGCAAGATAATAATAATAAATTTTATTTTTGGGCGCCTTTCAGAAATCTCAAGGACACCTTACAGAGATTAACAGGAATAAAAAACATATAATCAGAATAAAATAAATAATAAAGACATCACAGAAACACAAATTAAAAACAGAATTCAGTCCAAAAACAAAAAATCAAAAACACAATGTGAAAAGAGAGCAGCAGGCAGCTAAAGCGCGCCAGCGTCCACTCTCCCTTCCGACAGCCATCTTGGACAAAGACTAACAGGATTACTTACAGACAAAAAAAATCATCCCCCCACAATGGATACCACTGTGGGGGAAGGCACAATGTCCAGTCCCCAACCCCAAGTTCACCCAAAGTCAGGCCTATTGAGGCCACCGCAATTGCCTCTACGGAGGCCCGATGTTCCTGGCCATTCTCACCGGGTGATCTTGCCCCGGCGTCGGGAGAGTCCTCTCAGCGGCTGGGCCACCTGGAACGGCCGCTTCCTAGCTGGAGACCGCGGCTTCCGAAGCCGACAAGGCTGCGCCGGCCTGGAGCTCCCAGGCTCCCGATGTTGAAATCGACACCGCCCGCTCCGCTCCGCAGACCCGCAGCCCGGAGGTGTCGAACACGGTGGACACAGCTCACCGGAGCTCCAGCGCGTCGATCCAGCGCGTCGACCCAGGCAAGGCATCGCCTGCTCTGCTCCGCGACAGCGCCCCAGCGCTGCGCCGCCACCGAGGCTGAGGTGCTGGGCGGTTCCCGCCAGGAAACGGCGCTCCAAGCCCGCTGGTAGGCCACGAGGACGGGTCGACGGGCAGCCCGGAGAAAAAGCTGCCTCACCGACCAGGTAGGGACCTAGAAGTAAAATTGCCCCCCACCTCCCACATTAAAAAGTCCATTTCTCCAACGGACGAAACACAGGACTTACTAAAAACCTTTAAAAAAAGCGAAGTAAATGGACGGCTGCT
>NW_022630315.1:0-25060 GCF_010909765.2 Amblyraja radiata
CCCCCCGTCCCCCTCCCCCTCCCGCATCCCCTTCCCGCTCCCATACCTCTACCTCCTCTCCCCTCCATCTCCTCTCCCTCTCCCCTCCTCTCCCCTCCCGCTACCATACCCCTCCCCTCCCCCTCCCCCGCCTCCTCCCCATCCTCCTCCCCCTCCTTAACATTGTGCTTTACATTGGTGGAGGTACTAACGTTATACAACATTGATTCATAGATTAAATAAAAACGTCACTGTATACATATAGCCCTCGCTCAGAGGACGTCAAGAAAGGCTTGGGAGTAGAGATGAGTTTTAAGTCTCGACTTTAAGTATCGATGGAGGTGGCAGTTCTGATGGGAAGTGGGATGCTGTTCCACAGCCTAGAAGCTGCAACCGCAAAGGCACGGTCGCCCCTGAGCTTATGCCTAGGCCGCGGGATGTTCAGTAACCTCAAGTCGGCCGATCTGAGGAACCTGGAAGTGATGTGGTGGATAAGAATACTTTTAATGTAGGAGGGGAAAGTCCATTGAGGGTTTTGTAGACATGAAGGAGAATCTTGAAATGTATACGGAACCACACAGGGAGCCAGAGGAGTGAGGCCAGGATCGGGATGTTGTGCTTCCTTTTTCGGGTGCCCGTCAGGAGTCTCGCTGCAGCGTTTTGGACCAGTTGCAGGCGGCACAGGGAAGATACAATACAATACAATGCAATACGGTTTATTTGTCACATTGCACATACGTGCAAGTGAAATTAATATGTCAGCAGCGGTACAATTATAAAGAACACACACAAAAACACAATAAAAAATTAACATAAACATCCATCACTGTGGTGGAAGGCACACAATTTGGCCAGTGCTCCTCCATTTCCCCCCGTGGTCGGGACCTCAACCCTCCGCAGCCGTTGCTTCGTGCGTCCAGATGGTAAAAGGACAAGGTACACGTCCAGGTAAGTCCAGAGTCGGCTCTTCCCCACCAGAGACCGCGGTTTTAAGTTGGTGTAGGCCGCAGGCCGGCGGTCGAAGATTTAAAGTCCCCGCCGCGCCGCAGCCAGAAGCACCGCAGACTGCAGGGTCGGCGGTCGAAGCTCTCCTCCAGGGGTGATGGTAAGTCCATGCCGCGCCCGCGGTAGAAGTTGGCCGCGGGCCGGCATTCGGAGCTTCTTCTTCCCCCGGGACCCCCACGAGGGATCCCGGGCTTTAGACGCCGCGCCAGCTGGAGCTGTGCAGACCGCGGCTTCAGGTTGCCTGCTGCCCGGGCCGGCGAAACGGAGCGCTCCCCTCCAGCGAGTCCCAGCGAGGGCTCGCCCGCTCCACGCCGAGAGTCCACGCTGTGCCCGCTGCTGGAGGCCCGGGCGCGTCTCCGGGAAAGGCCGCGCCGATACTTGCTGGTAGGCCATGGGGGCGGCGACCTGGAAAAAGTCGCCTCTCCATGGAGGAGGCGACCGAAGCGGTTTCCCCCTTACCCCCCCCTACCCGCCCCACACACACACACCACCCCCCACACAAAACACACCGAGAAACATCAAAAACATACTGTAAAACATACTAAAAAATAAAAAAAGTTGAAAAAACTAACGCGCTGCTGACAGGGCAGCCGCCATTGCACCGACCACTGATGCCAGTGTAAAGGGAGTTGCAGTAATCTAGGCGGGAGGAGATAAATGTGTGGATGGTCTTTTCGCTGTCATCAAACTGGAGGAATTGATTTATTTTAGCTATCGTCCGAAGTTGGAAGAAGCTAGCTTTTACCACGGCATTGACGTGTTTGTCAAATTTCAGTGCTGAGTTAAATATCACGCCAAGGTTTTGACGTGAGGTTTGAGTAATGGGGTAAGGCTTCCAAGGCTGCCTGTTATCATTTTGATTGAATCCGAGGGCCGAGAAGAATGACCTCAGACTTACTGTGGTTTAGTTGGAGGAAGTTCTGGGCCATCCAACACTTTATATCCTCGAGGAAGTGGATAAGGTTAAACAGATTCGATTAACCTGGTGACCCTAAGCTGCACTCCCTCTAGAGCAGGAATTGCTGTGTTATGAATTGTCGTACATTAGACACCTATCTATCCGCTATAGCTCTGCCTTCAACACTACAAGCCCATCCAAATTGATCTACAAGCTGCTGGACCTAGAAATTAGCTCCAACCTCTGCCAATGGATCTAAAACTTTCTGACTCTTCCAATCGGTGATGATAGGTGACACCTGTACAATTTAAAAATGTATCCATCTCTGCCTTGGTAATGTCCACTGATTTGGCGTCTATTGTGGCAAAAATCTGCAAATTCACTACCCTCTTAATAAAGATATTTCTCACATCTTTCCCAAAAAGGCTTATTCTGAGCCTATGACCTCTAGTGCTAAACTCCCCCACTAGTGGAAACATACTCACCACATCCACGCTATCCAACTCTTTCTCAATTCACTATGTTTCCATGAGGTCCCTCCTCATTATACTAAACTCCGGTGAGCACAGGCCCAGTGCCGACAAACACTCATCATGGATGTCGAAGACAAACCCTTCAATAAGACTCGTGGCCGACTTGATTCACCGTCAGCAGTGAGTTTATTTTACAGGCACAAGAAGAGAAGTGTCACAGTGAAGGGCTGTGACCCCAACTCTAAAATTAAGTTGCTACAGCAGAGCATTTTCCACCAAAAAGACAATGAGTAAGGAAATACAAGGGTGAGGTAGATTGATATGTAAATTACAGAATCTATACTTTACATTACACAAAGGTCGAGACTTCTTGGCTCCGTACATAACCGGAACAGAATGTAATGATAATGAATATGTTAATAATTCAGACACGAGATCACAACCTGGTCCAACGGGATACATGGATAATGAAGGTACACAACTGTGTTCAATAGTGGTTTCCTGCTGGTGGTTTCTGAGTGCCGCAATGAGCTAAGGTCAGGACAATGAGTATGTTAACTGACGGTAGACAAAAATGCTGGCGGAATTCAGCGGTTGAGCCAGCATCTATTGTAAAGGTATTTTAGACGTGGTCCTTAGTCCTTCACTAAGTCTTTATTAAGACACTACATTCACACGTCCCAGCACTGACCACAACTGGTCTACACACGTACTGGAACCAAGAGGGGGAGGGTGCATGCAGATACTACAGTTATACTACCTAAGGTGGGAGTGTCAAATGGTAATGAGGTAGCTACATATTTGGTTGCATGCATAACCACCTACATCCTTTCCCGTAGAATAAACAGCAGCAGGGTAATTATACAAGCCTGCAACATAGTAACAGTATCAATTAATCAAACAGCACAATATTAAGCAAAGTCGCCATGCCGATCAGGGGGCCGGACAACTCTACCTGAGCGGGTCCGTACAGCACCCTCACCCTCACTCCCCTCCCCCAACGTGAAAGGCAGAGGCGGAGAACAACGTGGGGACTGCGGATCAGACAGAAAAACAGGAGACTGGCCAGAAACCGGTGGACTGCTAGATGGCGACTGCCGAGGCGGATAAGAAGAAGATGAAGAAGAAGAAGAAGAAGCATCAGTAGGTGAAAGACGTGGAGGAGACGTGCCAGCCGGGGAGGCGAAACTCGGAGGCACCGTTAGAGGCACGGTAGGCGCACGTACAACAACAGGACTAGGCGGCACAATCCGAGGCGGAGAGTCGAGCAACGGAGAGGGAGGCTCCGTGAATGGAAGCAGAGGCGCAGGCTCCCGGACAGCTAACAGATGTTGGCGACTGCGACGGTACATAGTGCCCTCGTAGTCTACTAAATAGGAACGGGGTGAGTTCGCCACTCCTACTACAGTGGCAAGCTTGGAAACCCCGGTAGGTGACTGCAAACGGACAACCTGACCCGTCGTGAGGGGCGGTAGGGGGCGGCAAGACTTGTCGTGGGGTCGGCACTGGATTTCGTGGCGTTGAGAAATACGGCGGTGGACCGCATCAGGGTGGCGTACCACAGGCACAAGCGACTGCTGAGCGATCGGCATTGGCGGCCGGAGGACACGGAACATGAGCCGCTGAGCAGGTGAACCTAAAACACCGTCTCTAGACACGTTTCGCAGATTTATCAGTCCCTGATAAAAATCGCAGTTTGACAAGCGAGACTGCTCCAGCAACGTCTTCGCGCTGCGCACAGCACGTTCAGCTAGTCCGTTACTCTGAGGGAATTCTGGGCTGCTAGTAAAGTGAGTAAAGTTCCATTTCGTAGCGAAGGCAGCAAATTCGGCGCTAGTAAATTGACGGCCGTTGTCAGTCTGGACCTTGACCGGGGAACCAAAGACAGCAATATGACGTCGCAGCTTGCCGATGACCATCTCCGATGTGATGGTGGGAAGAAGGTCCACTTCAAACCAGGATGAATACGAGACCACCAACACCAGGTAGTGCTTCCCACGCCACTCAAAAATATCTGCAGCCAGTGAAGACCTGGGCATGTCGGGGGCCGGCTGCTGCAACAGGGGCTGCCGCTGCTGGTGAGGGGCCATGGACGCCGTGGTGAGGGACCATGCACGCCGCCACTCGAGCCTTGATATACTTGGCCATGGCAGGCCAATAGTACTCCCCTTGAGCTTGAGCAACGGTAGCGTCAGCGCCCGGATGCCCCAAATGAGCAGCAGAGTGGTAAGCATCATAGCGTGAGGCAGGGATCACCACCTTGTGACCTTTCACGACGATACCCTCCCGAACCACAAGCTCATCCCGAACCAGGAAGAAGGGGCGCACGCCAGCAGGCAGAGAGGCAGGCTTGCTGGGCCACCCGCGCAGAATGACAGCAGACAGCTGTTGCAAGTCAGGGTCGGCAGCAGTGTGCTCGAGCAGGCACCGCAGCTGCTTTGAAGGAACACACTTCACATTTAGAACGTGCAGTTCCTCCTGCTCGTATGGATGCTGGGCACAGGAGGACCGAGGTGCCCTCGACAGAGCATCGGCAACATGCATCTCGGTACCCCTCCTATACACAATGTAGAATCATCCGCTGCAGACGGGCCGGGGCAGCATGAATAGGTTTGTTTAATATCGTAACCAGCGGCTGGTGGTCTGTTTCCACCGTAAACCGAACCCCAAAGAGAAAGTCCCGGAACTTAGAGCACGCAAACACCACAGCAAGGAGCTCCTTCTCAATTTGGGCATACCTTTGCTCAGTGTCCGTCATGGTACGAGAGGCAAACGAGACAGGCTGCAGATAATCTCCATCACATAGTTGCATGAGGCTGCACCGAGACCAAAACGAGAGGCATCGCAGGTCACCACAATTGGTAGTCGGAGATCGAAAATCCGGGGAACCGGAGTGCTGACCAGCATTTTTTTCAAAGTGTCAAACGACTGTTGGTGCTGCGGACTCCACGACCAGCCAATATCCTTCTTTGTCAGGAGGCGCAGCGGCGCACTGAGCTCACTTAGACGCGGAACAAATTTACCCAGATAATTTACCATACCGATAAACCGCTGCAGGCCAGCGACATCAACAGGTGCAGGGAACTCGGAGATGGCAGCAGTTTTTGTTGGGTCAGTCTTCAGGCCACGAGAGGTAAAGATGTGGCCGACATACGACACTTCAGACAACCGGAACCTACACTTGGACGGGTTCAGCTTGAGGTTTATCTGGCGAGCCCGGTCGAGGACCCGTCGGAGATTTCGGTCGTGTTCCGTGACATCCCGACCATACACGAGGATATCATCGACAATGGTGGAACATGGCAGCCCGGCAAACAATTGCTCCATGGAGCGCTGGAAGACTTCGCTCGCCGAGCTTATCCCTAAAGGCATTCTTAAAAACTTGTACCTCCCAAATGGCGTTGTAAAAGCTGTCAAGTCAGTTGACTCCCTGTGCAGTGGAAACTGCCAAAAGGAACTCCTAGCATCGATAACTGAGAATACGGTGGCTTGACCAACCTGGGCCGCAACATCCTTAACAGTCCGCATAGGGTAGTGGGGCCGCTTAATGGCAGTGTTCAAGTCCTTCGGGTTGATGCAGACCCGTATTTCAGTCTTCCCTTTTTTATAGTGGCAACCATCGCAGACACCCAGCTAGTGGGCTTACTGATAGCTTCTAGCACCCCAAGTTTACCATTCTGTCCAGTATCGCTTTAACTTTGTCTTTCATCGCGAAAGAGACCCTATGAGGCGGACGGCACACAGGAGTTATGGAGGAATCAGTAGTAATTTTATGTACAAGCGGCAGCTTACCGAGCTGATCATCGAAGAGGTCAGGGTATTCAGAGACAGGGTCCAGCACCACCCTCACCTCATGGACTGTGCTGTCGAAAGCAACAAGACCCAGATCCTGGCATGCTTGATTGCTCAGCAGAGGCACACAATCACAATCCAACACAAAAAAAAGACAGGTCACGAGATGTCTTCTGTAGCTTGCAGTGGAAAGTTACCCTCCCCAAAGGTGTCAGCTCCTCCCCTCCGTACGCTCGGAGCACAGAGCGGTATGCAGTCAAACTTTAATTAGACCTTATCTGGTGGAAGAGTGATGTTGATATTACGCTGACCTTGTCACCAGTGTCCAATTTCGCAGAGAAGGTCTTGTCATTAACAGTAACAAGCACCGATGGGTCGGGGAGTCGAGTCTGGTTGTGCAGCAGAGCGTAAACTCTGGCATCCCCCATAGAGATGCTGGAGTCTGACTCGGGGGCTGACTCCTCAATGTACTGAGAATCAAGGACACTTTCAATCATCTAAAGTTTGTTTAACACCTGGCGAGGAGGCTGAGCGACGTTCCCATGGGAACGACAGACCGCCGCAAAGTGGTTCTGTTTTAGAAACATAGAAACATAGAAATTAGGTGCAGGAGTAGGCCATTTGGCCCTTCGAGCCTGCACCGCCGTTCAATATGATCATGGCTGCTCATCCAACTCAGTATCCTGTACCTGCCTTCTCTCCATACCCTCTGGTCCCCTTAGCCACAAGGGCCACATCTAACTCCCAATAGTTGCAGGCTTTTCCATAAGCACGGCACAGAGACTGTGGCAAATGTCCATACCCACAATTGGGACACTTCCTGGCAATCTGAGGGCGAGGGGCAGGAGCTGGGCGAGGCTGTGGTTTAAAACAGTTCGGTGGCCGCCGCGGCACAGACAGAGCAGCCACGCTAACGGCACGGTTCCCAGATCCTCTCTCCCCACGAAACGGAGTAACAACCTCAGCAATGCGACAAGCATCCACAGCTTCGTTCAACGTGAGGTCAGGCCTCCGTAATAAATCAGCCCGCAACTTTTGGTCTAACATGCCAGTAACTAACATGTCCCGCGTGAGCTGGTCACACAACTCACCAAAACGACAGCGCTGAGCTGGATAGCGGATGTCGGCAATGAAACATTCCACAGGTTTTCAGGCTGTTGCTTGCGAGAAAAAAACCGAGCCCGCTCCAAAATGCGGTTCGAGGGAAGGTCACACATTTCAGTAAACTTCCTCAACAGACACACCGGGTCGTCAGGAGACTCGGCAGGCTCAGCAATCTGGCCATCTTCGCCCAGGACCGCTGGACTGTACACAAACGACTTAGCCCGCCTCATGGCATCAGGCCCAGCAAGGTTCAATAGCTGCGATGCTTTGACAGCAGCAGGGTCATTACGGTGTGCAATATTCACATAATGGGTGTAGTCCATGATGAACGTGTCCCATCGCACTGCGATGTCGGCGTCAAAGACTAACGGGGAAGGCTTGCGACAAGACGAAGCCATCACTACACACACACTCAAGAAGCAAAATAAAACCCGATATACGAGAGGCGGTGATTAAACGATTCTGACACCATGTAAAGGTGTTTTTTTTTTGGTCGTGGTCCTTAGTCATTCACTAAGTCTTTATTAAGACACTACATCCATTCCATCCGTCTGCTCATTACCACGCTCTGCCCCCCCTCAACCGCGTCACCCCCCATCCCAGCTGACCGCACGCACTGTCAACCGGGACAACCTCAGATCTCTCCAGTCTGCCCCCATCCCTCCACCCTCTCACAATGCCAACTTTGCCCTCCTCAACACCAGGTCGCTCAACAACAAAGCCCTTGCCCTCCATGAACTAATCCTTGACAACACTCTGGACTTCCTTCTGCTCACTGAGACCTGGCAACAACCCAATGTCTTCTTCTCCCTCAATCAAACATCCCTACCTGGATTTAATTACATTTCCAAACCCCGCCCCTCCCGCCATGGAGGTGGCCTCGCTGTTATTTTTAACCAGAATTTTCGTATCACTGAACTCACCTTCCCCCCAGTAGCATCATTTGAATTCCTCGCCTTCAAAGCCATTTCCTCCATGACAGTCATCCTCATTTACCGGCCACCTAAACCAAACCCCTCCTTCCTATCTGACTTCACTGAACTCCTCACACTTGCCTCATCCCTCTCCTCACGTCTGCTGCTACTTGGTGACTTAAATATTCACATGGACTCCCCCACCTGCAAGCTCGCATCTGAATTCGCCTTTTTACTGGACAACTTCTCTCTCTCTCAGCACGTCACCTTTCCCACCCATGACAAAGGTCACATCCTTGATCTGGTCTGCTCCATAAATCAACCGGTACTCGACCTCCATCCTTGCCTCTTCCCCCTCTCTGATCATAAGCTTATACGGTTCACCATCCCTTCTCCGACACCTCGCCCCCGCTTCCTCCGAGAAATCACCTTCCGGAATCTAAAATCCATTGATCCCCTCCATCTCTCTGACCTGCTCTCCACCACTCTCCCACTGGACTCAACCCCCATCTCACCTGATGATCTCACAAACCATCTCAACTCCACCTTGTCTACCTCCCTCAACACTCTGGCCCCCCTCAAAACAAGAACCGTAACTTTCAACACATCCTCACCCTGGTACACACCTGCACTTCGTAAACTGAAACAGACTGGTCGCCAACTCGAACGACTAATAAAGAAATCATCTCTCACAGTCCACCTTGAAGCTTACAAACTCCACCTCACTGACTACAAAGATGCCCTCATTGCTGCAAAATCTGCCTACCTCTCCTCCATATTCACCGATCCCTGCCTAAACCACAGAACCCTCTTCTCCACAGTGGGCAACCTCCTCAAGCCTCGAGCCAACACTCTCCCTACCTCTACTCCGGATCTCTGCAACTCATTCCTCCACTTTTTCGCTGATAAAATCAGCACCATCTATCAATCTTTATCCCCTGTACCCGACTCCCCAGCATCTACTCCACCACCTACCACGGCCCCTCCTTTCAACATCTCCACTGACCTCCTTACCCCTCCTCCACACTGCTTCCTCTCCCAGTTTGACCTGGTCACCCCTATTGAAATCTCCAAACTCATCAGCTCTTCCAAACCCACCACCTGCTCCCTCGACCCTCTTCCCACTCCCCTGTTGAAGTCCTGCCTCCCCGTACTCTGCCCCTACCTCACTAATCTCTTCAACTCCTCATTGTCCCAAGGAATTGTCCCCTCCGCTTTCAAAACTGCTGCCGTTACAACCAATCCTAAAGAAACCTGGTCTTGATCCCTCCTCTCTCATTAACTACCGCCCAATCTCAAACCTCCCCTTCCTTTCAAAAACCCTGGAGCGTATCGTTGCGTCGCAACTTCATTCCCACCTCCTTGCGTATAACCTACTTGAACCCCTCCAATCTGGCTTTCGCCCCCTCCATAGCACAGAAACTGCTCTCCTCAAAGGCCTCAACGACCTCCTCACCTCTGCTGACACTGGTTCCCTCAACATCCTCATCCTCCTCGACCTGAGCGCAGCCTTCGATACAGTGAACCATAACATCCTGCTCACCAGACTCAAGGACCTCGGCATTGAAGGCTCTGCACTCAGCTGGCTCCGTTCCTACCTTTCCAACAGATCCCACTTCATCTCTCTCCACAACCACACCTCTGCTACAGCCGCAGTCACTCAAGGCGTTCCCCAAGGCTCCGTACTCGGCCCCCTCCTCTTCATCATCTACATCCTCCCCCTTGGTCAGATACTCCGCCACTTCAATCTGGACTTCCACTGTTACGCTGATGACACCCATATTTACCTTGGCACCAAATCCCCCCACAACCCCCCCCTCTCCCATATCAACTCCTGTTTGTCAGCTATAAAAACCTGGATGCAACATAATTTCCTCAAACTCAACAGCGATAAGACAGAATTCCTCCTCATAGGCTCCAAAGCCACACTCAGCAAAATCAATAACCCCACTCTCACCTTCGACGACACCACTGTCTCCCCATCTCCCCAGGCCCGCAACCTTGGCGTGATCTTTGATTCCACCCTCTCCCTTGAGCCTCACATCCGCCATGTCATTAAAACCTCCTTCTTTCATCTCCGCAACATCGCCAAACTCAGACCCTCTCTCACTCCGCCTGCTGCTGAAAGACTCATCCATGCCTTCATCTCCTCCCGACTGGACTATTGCAACTCACTTCTCCTTGGCATCAGCTCCACCTACATCAACCGACTCCAACTGGTCCAGAACGCAGCCGCCCGACTCATCACCCACACCAAATCCTGGCATCACATCACTCCAGTCCTCAAAAAACTTCACTGGCTTCCCATCTCCCACCGGATCACCTACAAAATCCTGGTCCTCACCTACAAAGCCCTCCACCATCTGGCCCCCACATATCTCATTGACCTCCTCTCCCCCTACCAACCCTCACGGTCCCTCAGATCCACATCAGCCGGTCTCCTCTCCATCCACAAGTCCAACCTCCGCAGTTTTGGGGACAGAGCCTTCTCCAGGGCAGCTCCCAGGCTCTGGAACTCCCTCCCCCAACTGATCCGCAATTCCGTGTCCCTCCCCATCTTCCAGTCCCGCCTCAAGACCCATCTCTTCACCTCTGCCTATCCTTAGCCCCACGTCCCCGTCCCTTTTCATCTGTGCATTAATTGCCTCATGCTGTGTTTTGTATTGAATTCTGTCTTTACTTTGTGTACTAGTCATGTCTCTACTATTTATTTCATTCCCCTTACATGTTTTTCCTATACATGCTCAATTTTTGTAAGGTGTCCTTGAGACTCTTGAAAGGCGCCCATAAATAAAATGTATTATTATTATTATTACATCCGCACGTCCCAGCACTGACCACGACTGGTCTACACACGTACTGGAACCAAAAGGGGGAGGGTGCATGCAGATACTACAGTTATACTACCTAAGGTGGGAGTGTCAAATGGTAATGAGGTAGCTACATATTTGGTTGCATGCATAACCACCTACATCTATGAGGTGAAGAAAATAGGAAACCTTCTTCACATTGATGTGGCTGTAGGGGGGGGGGAGAAAGGAAGAGGCGGAAACAGTGGGCTATGGGAAAGCTGGGAAGGGGAGGGGAAGGAGGGAGAAAGCAGAGACTTCCTGAAATTGGGGAAGTCAATGTACATACCGTTGGGATGTAAACTACCCAAGCAGTATATGAGATGCTGCTCCTCCAATTACGGTGGGCCTCACTCTGGCCATGGAGGAGGCCCAGGACAGAAAGTTCAGATTGGGAGTGGGAGGGGGAGTTGAAGTGCTGAGCCTCCGGGAGATCAGGCTGGTTATTGTAAACCGAGCGGAGGTGTTGGGTGAAGCGATCGCCAAGCCTACGCTTGGTCTCACCGATGTAGAGCAGCTGACACGTAGAGCAGCGGATGCAATAGATGAGGTTGGAGGAGGTGCAGGTGAACCTCTGCCTCACCTGCACAAACTGCTTGGGTCCTTGGATGGAGTCAAGGGGGGAGGGCAAGCGACAAGTGTAGCATTTCCTGCAGTTGCAAAGGAAAGAGCCGGGAGAGGGGGTGGTTTGGGTGGGAAGGGACACATTGACCAGGGAGTTATGGAGGGAACCATCTCTGCGGAAAGTTGAAATGGGAGGAGATGGGAAGATGAGGCCAGTGGTGGGATCCCGTTGGTTGGCGAAAATGTTGGCGGATAATTTGTTGCATGTGATGGCTGTTGGGGAGGAAGGTGAGGACAATGGGGACTCTTCCCTTATTACAAGTAGGGGAATGGGGAGTTAGAGCAGAGTTACGGTATATAGAAGAGACCCTGGTGAGAGCCTCATCTATAGTGGAAGTGGGGAACCCCCGTTCCCTGAAGAATGAGGACATCTCCGGTGCTCCGGTTTGGAACACCTCATCCTTGGTGCAGATGCAACTGACGGTATTAGCTAGCATCTTAGGAGTTTGGCGCGTAACGAAACACTAAAGTGAGGGAACGATGCGTTCATGGATTGTGGTCAGGGTCGAGGCGTAGTGGAGATAGCGATTGGTATTGGAACTCGCTGCAGAACCAAAGAAATGCAACAGAGGGCGTAGCAGAGTTGGAAATGGTCTTGTGAGATGGAAGGTGACTTTATTAAATGTATTTAATGAATAAAGCACCTTCAACAGTTTTGAGACTTCCACAGATCCCAAGATACCTTTATACTACAATTATGTTCAGGGTTATGCCATTCATTGTGTATTATGCGCTTACTTTTCAACAGCTAAAGTGCAACATCTCACACTTTCTCAGAGTAAACACCGTCTGCTATATCCACCCCAACCACCCCATTTCTGACCCTTTTTCAGGATCTAATTGATTACTGCTCAAACACCACATCAGTGGTTTTCTCGTGCAGGTCGCAGTGAGCAGAGTAGCGAATAGATTTTGAAGTGGGCCATTTTGACCAAGTTGAGGAGGTCTAGTTGCTCAATCACCCTTTTGACCCTAATCTCCATGTCACTGATTTCTGAGACAGCCTCCATCCCATTCCACAATCCCAGTAAACAAGTACTTTAGTTCTGTCTTCACTAAGGAATCCAGCCTTCATTGCGAGAGGATGTGAGTTTAGGAGCAAGGAGGTTCTACTGCAGCGGTACAGGGCCTGGTGAGACCGCACCTGGAGCACTTTGTGCAATATTGTTCTCCTAATTTGTGAAATGACATTTTTGCTATTAAAGGAGTGCAGCGAGGATTCACCAGGTTTATTTCCGGGATGGTTGGACTGACATGTGATGAAAGAATGGGTCAACTGGGCTTGTATTCGCTGGAATTTAGAACGATGAGAGGAAATCTTACACTGTAAACTTATAAAATTCTTTGAGGATTGGACAACTAGATGCAGGAAAAAATTACCCGATGATGGGGTATTCCAGAACCAGGGGTCACAGATTGTGAATAAGGGGGAGGTCATTGGGACAATGATGAGGAAAAACCTTTTCACCCAGTGAGTTGTGAATCAGTGGAATTCTCTGTCACAGAAGGCAGTGGAGGCCAATTCACCGGATGAATTCAAGACGGAATTAGATTTTGCTGTTTGGACTAAAGGTATCAAGGGATATGGGGGGAAAGCCGGAAGAGTGGACTGATTTTGGAGGATCAGCCGTAATCATATTGAATGGCGGTACTGCGTCGAAGGGTCGAATGGTTGCGGTCCAGTTGCGATCTAGTATCAGAATTATTAGCATATTAATTATCCTCATTACTGAACCTGAACTATATGCCATTGTATATTGAGAGCCTCCCTCGCATTCCACAACCCCAGATGTAAAACAGGTACATTTAATTCTGTCTTCACCAAGGGGCACACGAGCAATCTCTCATAAACACTGGGGGACCAAGGATCTAGCGGGAAGGAGGAACTGAAGAAAATCCACATTAGTCCACCAGGAAATGGTGTTATGCAAACTGTTGAGACTGAAGGCAGATACATCCCCAGGGCCTGATCGTCTGCATCCCAGAGTACTCAAGGAGTGGTCCGAGAATTCGTGGATGCATCACTGATTATTTTCCAATGTTCTAAATACTCTGGATCAGTTCTGGTGGACAGGGGGGTAGGGAATGTAAACCCACTTTTTAAGAAAGGATGGAAAGAGAACACAGGGAATTATAGACCAGTTAGCCTGATGTTGGTAGTGTGAGTCGAATGTTGAAGATGTAACAACATTTGGAAAGTAGTGACAGGATCGGTCAAAGTCAGCATGGCATTATGAAGGGGAATTCAAGCTTGACTAATCTTCTGGAATTTATTGAGGATGTAACAAGTAGAATGGATAAGGGAGAGCCAGTGGATGTGGTGGATCTAGACTTTCAAAAAGCCTTTGACGAGGTCCCACACAAGAGATTAGTGTGCAAAACTAGAGCACGTAGTATTGGGACAAGGGTATTGACATGGATACAAAACTGATTGGCAGACAGGAAGCAAAGAGTAGTAATGAACGGATCATTTTCAGAATGGCAGGCAGGAACTAGTGTGGTGCCGGAAGACTTAGTGCTGGGACTATTATCTAAATGGTGGCCGACTAGGAAAAGGGGAGATGCAGCGAGACCTGGGTGTCATGGTACACCAGTCATTGAAAGTGGGCAGGTGCAGCAGGCAGTGAAGAAAGCGAATGGTATGTTAGCTTTCATAGCAAAAGGATTTGAGTATAGGAGCAGGGTGGTTCTACTGCAGTTGTACAGGGTCTTGGTGAGACCACACCTGGAGTATTGCGTACAGTTTTGGTCTCCAAATCTGAGGAAGGACATTATTGCCATAGAGGGAGTGCAGAGAATGTTCACCAGACTGATTCCTGGGATGTCAGGACTGTCTTATGAAGAAAGACTGGATAGACTTGGTTTATACTCTCTAGAATTTAGGAGATTGAGAGGGGATCTTATAGAAACTTACAAAATTCTTAACGGGTTGGACAGGTTAGATGCAGGAAGATTGCTCCCGATGTTGGGGAAGTCCAGGACAAGGGGTCACAGCTTAAGGATAAGGGGGAAATCCTTTAAAACCGAGATGAGAAGAACTTTTTTCACACAGAGAGTGGTGAATCTCTGGAACTCCCTGCCACAGAGGGTAGTCGAGGCCAGTTCATTGGCTATAATTAAGAGGGAGTTAGATGTGGCCCTTGTGGCTAAGGGCATCAGAGGGTATGGAGAGAAGGCAGGTATGGGATACTGAGTTGGATGATCAGCCATGATCATATTGAATGGCGGTACAGGCTCGAAGGGCCGAATGGCCTACTCCTGCAACTAATTTCTATGTTTCTATGTTTCTATGACCCCAGACACTTATAATATTTATTGACGATTTATACGAAGGAATTACAACTGGGCCGGAGGGCGGGCGGGCCGATGACAGAGCACATGAGTGATGACAGAACCCATGATTCCAGTGCTGTGCAAATGTTCATGAGAACAACAGGGAAACAGGCCCTTCGGCCCGATTTATCCATGCAATTCGAGAGGCATGATGTCCATGATGTGAATCAGATTACAAGTGATCTTATTCACGTGTATTTGTCTCATAACTATCCATTCATATCCGAGACAAATGGGTGTCCAAATGCTGTTTATTTGCTGTGACGGTATCTGCCCCCACAACCACTTATACAATACAATACAATACATTTTATTTGTCATTTGAACCTCACATGAGGTTCAAACGAAATTTGGATTCTGCAGCCATACAAAAAAAGAACCAAGACACACACCAACACAATTCAATTCACATAAACATCCATCACAGTGAGTCCTCCTCACTGTGATCGAAGGCAAAACTTGTCTCTCCCCTGCTCTCCATTCCTCTCCCGATGTCGAGGTCAAAGCCCCCGGCGGGCGCTAGCAAGTCCGCGGCCACTCAAAGCCACGCCGGGCGATGTAGGGCCCTGCCCCGGGTCTTGATGTTGGAGCCCCCGGCGGGCGCTAGCAAGTCCGCGGCAATTTACAGCCGCGCCGGGTGTTGTAAGGCCCCGCTCCAGGTCACTCTAAACCCCGCAATTCGGGCGGGAGAAGTCGCCGTTGCCGGTGCCCCGCAAAGCAGTCTCCCACCGGGGACCCGCGAGCTCCCGGTGTCACCATCCACCTGAGTCGGTGTGGAATACCTGCCTGCCCATCAGATGTAGTGTACCTGGGCTTTTAGAAAGCATTTCATAAGGTCCCACATAGGAGATTAGTGGGGCAAAATTAGGGCACATGGTATTGGGGGTAGAGTGCTGACATGGATAGATAAGTGGTTGGCAGACAGGAAGCAAAGTAGGGATTAACAGGTCTGATTCAGAATGGCATGCAGTGACTAGTGGGCTACCGCAAGACTCGTTGCTGGGACCGCAGCTATTTAAAATATACATCAATAGAAACATACAAAATAGGTACAGGAGCAGGCCATTCGGCCCTTCGAGCCTGTACCGTCATTCAATATGATCATTGCTGATCATCCGACTCAGTATCCTGTACCTGCCTTCTCTCCATACCCCCTGATTCCTTTAGCCGCAAGGGCCACATCTAACTCCCTCTTAAATATAGCCAATGAACTGGCCTCAACTACCTTCTGTGGTTGGATGAATGATTCAAAGCAACATTAGCAAATTTGCAGATGACACAATGCTGGGTGGCAGTGTGAAATGTGAAGAGGATGCTATGAAAATGCAGATTGACGTGGACAGGTTGAGGGAGTGGGCAGATGCATGGCAGATGATGTTTAATGCAGATAAATGTGAGGTTATCCACTTTGGTAACAAAAACAGGAAGGCAGATTACTATATAAAGGGCGTCAAGTTGGGAGAAGGGGAAGTACAACGGGATCTGGGGGCCCTTGTACATCAGTCTATGAAAGTAAGCATGCAGGTAGAGCAGGCAGTGAAGAAAGTGAATGTCATGTTGTCCTTTATAACAAGAGGAATCGAATATCGGTGCAAAGAGGTTCTACTGCAGCTGTACAGAGCCCTAGTGAGACCACACCTGGAGTATTGTGTGCAGATTTGGTCCCCTAATTTGAGGAAGGACATTCTTGCTATTGAGGTATTGCAGTTTAGGTTTACAAGGTTAATTCCCGGGATGGCGGGACTGCCATATGCTGAGAGAATGGAGCGGCTGTGCTTGTACACTCTGGAGTTTGGAAGGATGAGAGGGTATCTCATTAAAACAATCATCTTATATGATTGTTAAGGGCTTGGATATACTAGAGGCAGGAAACATGTTCCCGATGTTGGGGGAATCCAGAACTAGGGGGCCACTGTTTAAGAATAAGGAGTAAGCCGTTTAGAATGGAGACGAGGAAACACTTTTTCTCACAGAGAGTGGTGAGTCTGTAGAATTCTATGCCTCAGAGGGTGGTGGAGGCAGGATCTCTGGATGCTTTCATGAAAGAGGGCTCTTAAAAATAGCGGAGTCGGGGATATGGGGAGAAGGCAGGAACGGGGTACTGATTGGGGATGATCAGCCATGATCACATTGAATGGCGGTGCTAGCTCCAAGGGCCAAATGGCCTACTCCTGCACCTGGTGTCTATTATCTATTGTATATTCCCTTAAATATTTCTCCTTTACAATAAACTGAAGTTGTGTGGGTTTAGATTCTCCCAGCCTGGGAAATAACTGTCACCATCTACTCAATCCTGCTGTACTTGACATAATTTCACAACCCTCTGTAAGGTCACCCCTCAGTATTCTTGCTCCAAAGAGACCAATCCCACCCGATCGAATCTGTCTTCTAAACTAATGCTGTCCATTCCAGATAACATCCTGGTGAACCTGTTCCACACTGCTTCTGGCAATAGGACATAATTTCCATAATATGGTGACCAGAACTATACAAAAGGGTCTGGCAGATATTTGAAGTACAACCGAGGATAGTGAGTGCTACACTTGGAGGAGCAGTGAAGTCTTGATTTTACTTCGGAGTCAGTCACGTGAGTGACTACGGGAAGACCCCATCCAGCACGCATGCGCGTCATATCGTCTCTCGCATTGCGTAAACGACAGGCTGTTGGAGCGCTGCTTCCAACAACTCGGACCTGAAGGTAAGTTTTTTTAACTTTTCCAGGTCTCCTTTTTACTGCAGGAAGCGTTCAGAGCTCCTGCTGGAGGTACGAGATCGGAACCCCGCGCCACCCGGCTCCCTTCTACAGGGACCGCCGAGGGGGGGGGGGGGGAGGGAAAACCCGGCTGCGAATCACGGGGATATCCGAAGCCGACCACAGAATCGCGGGGAAGCCCTTTATCAGGGACCGCGGGGATATCCGAAGCCGACTACAGAATCGCGGGGAAACCCCTTTTACTAAGCCACGCCGGCTCGGGGAAAGCCCCAAACAGAGGGAGCATTCAAATGGGAAATCCCGGCTCCCGACACCGCAAGGATCCCTGCTACAAGGTTCCATAGATGCTGCTGCACCCGCTGAGTTTCGCCAGCATTTTAGGTCCCAACTACAAGGGCCGTGGGGAATGCTGACCGCAGGAAGAAGCCTGGCTGCGGGTAGCACGGAACCTCAGAAGCCTGCAGGTAACCTGGCTACCGGGACCAGGGAAAGACCGCGGGTATCCCGGTCTCCGAAACCGCGGGGAAGACCGCGGGTACCCGACTTCGGAGACCGCGGGAAGACCGCACGAACCCGACTTTGGAAGCCACGGGAAGACAGCAGGAACCCGACTTTGGAGACCGCAGGAAGCCGACTTTGGAGGCCACGGGAAAACCACAGGTAACTCGACTTCAGAGACCACGGGAAACCACGGATAATCTGACCAGAGGCCACGGGAAAACCACGGGTAACCTAGCTTCAGGGACTGTGGGAAGTCCACAAATAACCCAGCTTCAAGGACCATGGGAAGACTGGGGATAACCCAGCCTCGTGGACCGTGTGAAAATCGCGGATAACCTAGTTCCACGGACCGCGGCAAGACTGCGGATAACCCAGCCTCGGGGACCAAGGGAAGACCATGGATAACCCAGCTTCAGGGTCCGTGGGAAGACAGCGGATAACCAATCTACAGGGACCTTGCGAAGAACACGGGTAGAACCGTGCTTGGGGGAAACCTCAGCTACGGGGACCGTGGAACACCACGGGCAGAACCGTGCTTGGGGGAAACCTCAGCTATGGGAACCGTGTAAAAGCTGAGCGTAGATCCGTTCGTGGGGGAAACCTCAGCTACGGGGACCGTGTGGAAGACCGCGGGTAGATCCGTGTTTGGGGGACACCCCAGCTACGGGGGCCGTGTGGAAGACACGGCTAGAACCGCAGAAGAGCGGGTAGCCGGAGGCGAATTCAGACTCCGGCTGCCCGAGGAGGGTAAGAGCTAAAAGAGGAGACTGAAAGGTGTAGACTGAAGTCAGGCCAGGAGGGTCCCTCCGACATGGGTTCGTCCTCGGACGTTTTACCCATCCTAATTGGCCACGGAGGGCCATATCAGCGCAGGTCTCCACGAGAGCCCGCGGCAGCACCCCTTTTCAGGGCTGCCTACAAAACTTCCTTCTGCAAAGGTGAGTGCGAGGAGTCAGTTGGCAACTGACTCTGAGTTCGAAGCTTGTCCGAGGAACAGGTGCCGGCTGGGAGTTACCATGCACCTGGAAAGACATGGGTCCACATACACCAGCAGCCCTACGACCCAATCAAGGATGGAAATCGAACCCACATCGGGGGCCTTTTGGGCTTACCATAAAGCCACCGGTAGCCATGACGGTGGGTCTAGTTCTTTCCGAAACGTGGGGTTGTGGACCATTTACAAGAAGGTTGGAAGAGATAGTTTACACTGCGCAGTACAAGCGGAACAATCTAGGAATATGGCTGGAGTTTCCTCTTTAGGCAGGCTCGCTATTATGACAAATGAGGCGTGTTTATTATCAACACGCCCAACTCGCATGTGCAGTATAGACATTGAAACATCGTGACTATTAATTCCCATGGGGTCAGCTTCATTCACAGGGCACCGGAAATATCTGAAATTTAAATGGATGGGGCAATGATACAGTTAAAACATTGCAAATTAGGCTAACTTCAGTTCCCAGGTTAGTTACAAAATGAGTGCTTCGGCTGCTCAGAGTTTTAAACATATTGTTAAGAACTATCTGGATGAGATTAAACGCTACATTTTGCTACGTTAGCTGTATCAGCCACAAACCCATTTGAGAAATTGGGGTCTCATCTGTCCAGATAAATTTAAGTTGATACCAACTGAATTTATTGATGATTGGGATTACCTTTAACTCTATTTAATCGTCTGGGACGCCGCCCTGAGGTAAGGGATTGTAATTAATTGAAGACCGTAACAATACTGATCAAGCAACCTTCTGTTCATCAAGTATTATTGGCTTACAGCTGTGCTATTTAGGCCTTTGCACAATCAGAACTATACAGCATGCAAAATAAGTAAGCACCGAAGTACCATGTGGTCATTGTTACCAGCTCTATGCTATTCCACTAAATCAGTAAATCTTTAATTAAATTACAAACTGATGCTATTGTTCAGGATGAGAAATTGTTCATGCCATTTAGTTACAGATGTGGATGGTAGAGTTACCAATTCCTCAGTTACATGGTATCAACTACCTATAGACACTGGGTTCATTCTGGGGATTAAAGTTTTATGCGAATATGCCTATCTGCAAGCTCTAGACCAAGTTGATACACTTCGGTGGTGGCAAATGTCTGTTTACATTGGTGCAAATAAGTCAAAATATCCGGTGATAGTTTACCAACAACTCATTACGGTACACAATATGGGTGTTGGATCACAACGTACTAAAATACATTGTGAACATTAAGGACCAAGGAACTTGCATCCAGGCTCAATCACCAGTGGAAAATATGTGGCATATCGGTAGCGTTCGTTACATTCTAGCTACACTAAGGAGGAATGTTCTTTTATGTCTTCCTCCATTTCTGCCTCATCAGACGGGTTTGCAAAATACAGCAAGTTCCAGCCTCAGGCATTTTTTATAGTGCCTGTCGGGCTTAGCCAGCCATGGTTCCCACTGATGTGGGGAATGATAGAACCATATATGGTTATTCTAGACACAAGCATTGGTCTAGCCGTGACGCGGGAAACCGTCCTCAACATGATATAATCAATTATTTGTCTTACAGAGACTGAGAAGACCGTTCCTGCGTCTGGGGTTGTTAAACCAACCATGGGCGTGCTCGCTGCAGATCGCAGGGATAGCACCAAAAAATATCAATATTTCTTCATAAGGAGATGGGAGGTATTAGTTTTACAATTATATTACATGTTCGGCAAGGATGACTGACGTCTTGTAGTTCAGGCTCATATGAGGGCTTGACAAATCATGATGTCTTAAGTGCCATCTACCATATCTAAGTGCTTCACCATATGGCTGAAAGGAGTAGAATCCACTCTGGGGGGTCACCCTCTGATCTCTAAATTATGAAGACAATCTGCAACAAGAAAAGTCCCAGTCCCAGGGACGCAGAGATATGGAGTGTTAACGTTGTGCTACGTCGCTTCGCTGAAGAGCTCCAGCTACACCCCTGTCCTTGGACTAACTCACTTATAAGTGGTCAAGCTCATAGCCCTGCATGCAGCACTACGGGGCTAGTTATTACATAAACATTGACTGGACAGGATGATTATATCTGCAGACTAAATAACACTTATGCTATGACTTAGTCAAGCAGTATAGACCAGGGGCACCAGCTCTCAAACTAGATGTTCACATATCCCATGAACCTTCGATTGTGTATGGTCACACATCTACACCAGAATGTAAGATCACTAGAGCCTAGAGACTCTGAACTAGCAAGATTGTTAGTTACATCTGTCCTCAAAAGAAGGTATCACTTCAGACCATCTTCAGGTGGTTATGGGTCTGGTTTACACAGGAGTAAATACTGACATTTCAAATCACTCCACCAAGGCTGTAACAACCTCAACAGCAGGGTTATGGAAGTTAGCGGGACCACATCCTAGCGGTTGCAGGATGGTCAATCAAGCAATTTTCCACACATTTAGTACTAACCCATTGCCGGATGGGGGGGGGGGGGGTAGACCACTCCCCACAGGCCAGACCCTGGCTGCTGCATCCTTGCAAAATGTATCTGTAAAGTTTCTAGTTTGCAAAATATTTCCAATATCACAGTACCCAGAACTGAACAAATACTCCAAATGTGGTCTCACTAAGGTCCGATACAACTGCAACATGACCTCCCAACCTCTATACTCAATACCAGGTCAAAACACTTTTTGACCATCCGATCTACAGCAACTGTGATTCCACTAGTCACAGGCCTCCAGTCTGAGAAGCAACCTTCCTTCCACCATCACCCTCTGCTTCCTTCCCTGAAGCCAACTTTCAATCCATTCAGCTATCTCTCCTTTTAATTGTATAAAGGTACGAACTAAAAAGTACTACGGGAAACTTTAAGGAACATGTAGACAGGTGCATGGACAGACAGACAGGCCATTAATAGGAATATGGGGATGGGACATGTTGGCCGGCGTGGGCAGGCAGGCAGGCATGCTGGGCTGAAGATGCTGCGAGACTCTATGTCGCTATGGCTCTTTAACTGAAGGGTGTGTGTGTGCACAACTAGTGCAGAAAGATATTCCTCACTTGGCCACGGATCTCTGTGCTGGGATCGTAGAACAGATTCATTTTAAGACAAACCCGGTTAATCACACTTTTGAACATTATTATTACAGCAATTTGTCCAATGGTCACACATGGATAGGTAACCTGCAAACATGACCAATCTTCTACAATGGGTCAGCACAAGGCAAATGTTGTCAGTGTTGCCACTGGTGAAAATATACCTGAGAAGTGTGCGACGGAACTGGGAACTGGTTGTTATTTCAAATGTTTGACTATAAAGGTTTAACTGCAGTTTAGTATCCACAATTAATCTCATCTATAATGAGCACTAACTCCATCTTGCTGCTCTATCCACGCTGGTAAACACGGCACGTGAAGTTTCAAAACGTTATCTTCATCTTAATTAACAGTGGTTAGAAATACTAATTGCCTCTCTCAGGGATACAATGAAAAACACATAATGCGGAAAATTAAAGTGTAGCTTAAGATCTGAGAAAGTGGTAGTTAAGTAACGGTGTTGTATCCTACGTCCAGTGGGAATATTAGTTCCAGCCGGTGAACACTAGCTGTGGCTCTGTTCAATAGAGGTAGATGGGAGAGAGGAGAGAGAGAGGAGAGACAGAGGAGAGAGAGAGGAGAGCGAGAGGAGAGACAGAGGAGAGCGAGAGGAGAGAGAGGAGAGAGGGAGAGAGAGAGGGAGAGAGAGATAGAGAGAGAGAGAGAGGTTGTTTCTCTTCTCTCTCTCTCTTCTCTCTCTCTCTCTCTCTTTCTCTCTCTCTCTCTCTTATCTCTCTCTCTCTCTCTCTCTCTCTCTCATCTCTCTCTCTCTCTATCTCTCTCTCTCTCTCTCTCTCTCTCTCTCTCTCTCTCTCTATCTCTCTCTTCTCTCTCTCGTCCCCCGTGTTCTCTGGAGCTGTGAGGCAGCAACTCTATCACTACACCACCGTGCCGCACTAGTGTGTGAATGGGCGGTCGCTGGACACATGTTCTAGGAGCTGAATTAGGCCATTCGGCCCATCAAGTCAATTCCGCCATTCAATCATAGCTGATCTATCTCTCCCTCCTAACCCCATTCTCCTGCCTTCTCCCAATAACCCCTGACACCCGCACAAATCAACAATCTATGTATCTCTGCCCTACATATATCCACTGACTGGTGGCCTCCACTGCTGACTGTGGCAAAGACTCCCACAGATTCACCACCCTCTAGCTGAAGAAATTCCCCTTCATCTCCTTCCGAAAGGAACTGTCCTTAATTCTGAGGCTGTAACCTCTGGTCCTAGGCTCTCCCACTAGTGGAAACATCCTCTCCACGTCCACTCTATCCAGGCCTTTCACAATTCAGTGAAGTTATAATTGCCCCCCCCCCTCGTTTTTCTAAACTCCAGCGAGTACAGGCCCAGTGCCGACAAACGCTCATCGTACGTTAACCCACTCATTCCTGGGATCGTTCTTGTAAACCTCGTCTGGACCCTCGCCAGAGCCGGCACATCCTTCCTCAGATACGGGGCCCAAAACCGCAGCACAAGACTCCAAATACGGCCTGACCAGCGCCTTGTAGAGCCTCGGCATTTACAGCCTTGTTTTTGTATACAAGCCCTCTGGAAATTTGGTGGCAAAAACAGGAGGGCAGATCATTATCTGAATGATGTCAAGTTGGGAAATGGGTAAGTACAACGAGATCTGGGGGGTCCTTGTTCATCAGTAACTGAAAGTAAGCATGCAGGTACAGCAGGCAGTGAAGGAAGCTAATGGCATGTTGGCCTAAATAAATTCTTCCTCATCTCGTTCCTAAAGGAACGTCCTTTAATTCTGAGGCTGTGCCCTCTGGTCCTAGACTCTCCCACTAGTGGAAACATCCTCTCCGCGCCCACTCTATCCAGGGCCTTTCACTATTCGGTGACGTTTCAATGAGGTACCCCTCCCCTCGTTCTCCTAAACTCCAGCGAGTACAGGCCCAGTGCTGACAAACGCTCATTGTAGATTATACATTCTTCTAGTTCCAAATTAAACAACTTTTTGTTCCATTTCAGAAAATGGATTGAGAAAATGATATTGATAAGGCAGAGATACCTGTAGATAGATTATTGATTAATCCGGGTGCCAGGGGTTATGGGGAGAAGGCATGATAATGGGGTTAGGAGGGGGAGATGGATCAGCCATGATTCAATAGCGGAGTGGACTCGATATACCGAATGGCCTAATTCTGCTCCGAGAATTTGTGACCTCATGAATAAATTATTTATCCATTTGATTTTCTTTCAAATAAAATAAACATTTTATCTCTAATTACTAAATCAAACTTTTATCTTTTTATTTCCTAAATGAACCATTTTTTCACTCTAACTACTGAAACAAACTATTAACAGTTTTAGCTGAATGTTTTTTAAGTTTCAAAATGTGAACATTTTGATTTTTATTTGAAAAACATTTTTTTTTAATTTAATTTTCTAATTACTAAAACAAACTTGTTTTTAATTTTATTTCAAAAACAAACTTCTCCCTCTCTCTTTAATTACTATCAGAAATTTACATTTTTATTTGAGTAATAAACGTTTTAAATTAAAAAAATGAATTCTTTCTCTGGAATTTCTAAAATACATTTTTTCTGTATATTACTGAATTAAACTTTTGTCTCTCGAATTTCTAAAACAACATTTCTTCTCTACAATTACTAACATTGAACGAGCTGCTGGAGGAGGTATTTAACACAGCGACATTTTAAGGTGAATAGGTAGAGGAGGATTATGTGCTACACACTCCCTACCCCCTCTCTTCTATCCACCTCTCCCTCCACCCTCTCTCTCTGCCCCCTCTCTCTCACCCCTCTCCTCTCTCTGCCCCCGCTCTCTCTCTGCCGTCTCTCTCTCT
>NW_022630316.1:0-24977 GCF_010909765.2 Amblyraja radiata
AACGAACCAAAAGGGCGGGACGACTAATAGCCAACTAACTGAAAGGCTGCGTCGCCTGAAAGCAAACTCACCGAATGGCCGCTCTGCCGAAACGCCACCTAACCGAAAGGTTGTGTCGCCTACAGGCCAACTAACCGAATGTCGCTCTGCCGAAACGCCACCTAACCGAAAGGCTGTGTCGCCTACAGGCCAACTAACCGAATATCGCTCTGCCGAAAAGCCACCTAACCGAAAGGCTGCGTCGCCTACAGGCCAACTAACCGAATGTCGCTCTGCCGAAACGCTAACTAACCGAAAGGCTGCGTCGCCTACAGGCCAACTAACCGAATATCGCTCTGCCGAAAAGCCACCTAACCGAAAGGCTGCGTCGCCTACAGGCCAACTAACCGAATATCGCTCTGCCGAAAAGTCAAATAACGGGCATGACGTCGACGGGGAGGCAGGACTTGTCAGCGATGGTTCCAGACGCCCACGTCCATCACATCACTGGCCGGTGGAGACGGGAGGGTGGGGGTCATTTTTCCACACAAGCCATTATTTTACTTTTCGGCAGAGCGGCATCGGTTAGTTGGCTTGTAGGCGACGCAGCCTTTCGGTTAGTTGAAGTTTTGGCAGAGCGGCCATTCTGTGAGTTTGCTTTTAGGCGACGCAGCATTTCGGTTAGTTGGCTTTTTGGCGTCCTGCGTTCACGGTTCGTTGGCGTTTCGGCTTTGTTTCCATTCGGCTAGTTGGCTTCCACTTCTCGTCTTTCGACACCACGTGGCATCAAACAGGAAATTAGAAATGTGTGCAAGAAAGGTAAAACAGTTATAATGGGTGACTTCAATCTACATATAGTTTGGGTGAATCAAATTGGCAGGGGTGCTGAGAAAGAGGATTTCTTGGAATGTATGCAGGATAGTTTTCTAAACCAACATGTAGAGGAACCAACGAGAGAGCAGGCTATTCTAGACTGGGCATTGAGCAATGAGGAAGGGTTAGTTAGCAGTCATGTTGTGCGTGGCTGCTTGGGCAAGAGTGACCATAATATGGTTGAATTCTTTATTATGATGGAGCGTGACATGGGTAATACAGAAACAAGGGTTCTGAATTTAAAGAAAGATAACTTTGAGGGAATGAGACGTGAATTGGCCAAGATAGACTGGCAATTGATTCGTAAAGGGTTGACAGTGGATATGCAATGGAAGGCATGTAAAGACTGCATGGATGCACTACAACAATTGTTCATCCCAGTTTGGCAAAATAATAAATCAGGGAAGGTAGTGCATCCGTGGATAACAAGTGAAATCAGGGATAGTATCAAAACAAAAGATGATGCGTACAAATTAGCCAGAAAAAGCAGCATACCAGAGGACTGGGAGAAATTCAGAGACCAGCAGAGGAGGACAACGGGCTTAATTAGGAAAGGGAAAATAGATTATGAAAGAAAACTGGCAGGGAACATAAAAACTGACTGCAAAAGTTTTTATAGATATGTGAAGAGAAAGAGATTAGTTAAAACAAATGTAGGTCCCTTGCAGTCAGAAACAGGTGAATTAATCATGGGGAACAAGGATATGGCGGACCAATTGAATAACTTCTTTGGTTCCGTCTTCACTAAGGAAGACATAAATAATCTGCCGGAAATAGCAGGGGACCGCGGGTCAAAGGAGATAGAGGTACTGAGTGAAATCCAGGTTAGTGGGAAGTGGTGTTGGGTAAATTGAATTGCTAGAGTCAGTTATTAAAGATGGGATAGCAGCACATTTGGAAAGTGGTGAAATCATTGGACAAAGTCAGCATGGATTTACGAAAGGTAAATCATGTCTGACGAATCTTATAGAATTTTTCGAGGATGTAACTTGTAGAGTGGATAGGGGAGAACCAGTGGATGTGTTGTATCTGGACTTTCAGAAGGCTTTCGACAAGGTCCCACATAAGAGATTAGTATACAAACTTAAAGCACACGGTATTGGGTGTTCAGTATTGATGTGGATAGAGAACTGGCTGACAAACAGGAAGCAAAGAGTAGGAGTAAACGGGTCCTTTTCACAATGGCATGCAGTGACTAGTGGGGTACCGCAAGGCTCAGTGCTGGGACCCCAGCTATTTACAATTTATATTAATGATCTGGGTGAGGGAATTGAAGGCAACATCTCCAAGTTTGCGGATGACACTAAGCTGGGGGCGGTGTTAGCTGTGAGGAGGATGCTAGGAGACTGCAAGGTGACTTGGATAGGCTGGGTGAGTGGGCAAATGTTTGGCAGATGCAGTATAATGTGGATAAATGTGAGGTTATCCACTTTGGTGGCAAAAACAGGAAAGCAGACTATTATCTAAATGGTGGCCGATTAGGAAAAGTGGAGATGCAGCGAGACCTGGGTGTCATGGTACACCAGTCATTGAAAGTAGGCATGCAGGTGCAGCAGGCAGTGAAGAAAGCGAATGGTATGTTAGCTTTCATAGCAAAAGGATTTGAGTATAGGAGCAGGGAGGTTCTACTGCAGTTGGTGAGACCACACATGGAGTATTGCGTACAGTTTTGGTCTCCAAATCTGAGGAAGGACATTATAGCCATAGAGGGAGTGCAGAGAAGGTTCACCAGACTGATTCCTGGGATGTCAGGACTTTCATATGAAGAAAGACTTGATAGACTTGGCTTATACTCGCTAGAATTTAGGAGATTGAGAGGGGATCTTATAGAAACGTACAAAATTCTTATGGGGTTGGACAGGCTAGATGCAGGAAGATTGTTCCCGATGTTGTGGAAGACCAGGACAATGGTTCACAGCTTAAGGATAAGGGGGACATCCTTTAGGACCGAGATGAGAAGAAAAGTTTTCACACAGAGAGCGGTGAATCTCTGGAACTCTCTGCCACAGAGGGTAGTTGAGGCCAGTTCATTGGCTATATTTAAGAGGGAGTTAGATGTGGCCCCTGTGGCTAAAGGGATCAGGGGGTATGGAGAGAAGGCAGGTACGGGATACTGAGTTGGATGATCAGCCATGATCATATTGAATGGCGGTGCAGGCTCGAAGGGCCGAATGGCCTACTCCTGCACAAATGTTCTATGTATCTATGTATCTAAAAGTTGAAGCATTCAAATTAGCCAGAAAAAGCAGCCTACCGGAGACCTGGGAGGAATTCAGAGTCCAGCAGAGGACAAAGGGCTTAATTGGGAAAGGGAAAATAGATTATGAAAGAAAACTGGCAGGGAACATAAAAACTGACTGCAAAAGCTTTTATAGATATGTGAAGAGAAAAAGTTTAGTTAAAACAAATGTAGGTCCCTTGCAGTCAGAAACAGGTGAATTGATCATGGGGAACAAGGACATGGCAGACCAATGGAATAACTACTTTGGTTCTGTCTTCACTAAGGAAGACATAAATAATCTGCCGGAAATAGCAGGGAACCGGAGGTCAAATGAGATGGAAGAACTGAGTAAAATCCAGGTTAGCCGGGAAGTGGTGTTAGGTAAATTGAATGGATTAAAGGCCGATAAATCCCCAGGGCCAGATAGGCTGCATCCCAGAGTACTTAAGGAAGTAGCCCCAGAAATAGTGGATGCAGTAGTGATCATTTTTCAAAACTCTTTAGATTCTGGAGTAGTTCCTGAGGATTGGAGGGTAGCTAATGTAACCCCACTTTTTAAAAAGGGAGGATGAGAGAAAACGGGGAATTACAGACCAGTTAGTCTAACATCGGTAGTGGGGAAAATGCTAGTTATTAAAGATGGGATAGCAGCACATTTGGAAAGTGGTGAAATCATTGGACAAAGTCAGCATAGATTTATGAAAGGTAAATCATGTCTGACAAACCTTATAGAATTTTTCGAGGACGTAACTAGTAGGGAGTGGATGAGGGAGAACCAGTGGATTTGTTATATCTGGACTTTCAGAAGGCTTTCGACAAGGTCCTACATAAGAGATTAGTATGCAAACTTAAAGCACACGGTATTGGGGCTGAGACGGCATTCCGGTGAGGGTGGCCCGGCGCGAGGCTGAGATGGCGCTCCGGTGAGGGCAGCCCGACTCGGGGCTGAGACGTGCTCCGGTGGCTGAGGCGGCGTTCCGGCGGCGGCGACCTGAATCTGAATATGTTGGCCGGTGTGGGCATGTTGGGCCGAATGGTCTGTGTCTTCGCTGTAGCACTCTATGCTTAAATGCTTCTATGATTGACTTACGAATCGCGACGTCATAACTTCGCCTAAATTTGCGAGCTCCAATACAGCCGCCGTGTTTGTAGGAAAGTGCTACTGTACGGCGTTCACTGATCGGCGCGGACTCGGTGGGCCAAAAAGCCCGTTGGCATGCGGTATCTCCTAAAAACGATAAGATACGTACTTGGAGTGTTCGTCCACAGGGCTACGGACCAAGTGATGAAGGTGAATCTTCGGCATCACTGACTAGCAGGTTCGGTATCAATGCTATAAACCACCCGGTAATGTGACCGGACACCACACTGCTTCAGTATGAATTACAATGGGCGGGAATGAGCTGCCTTGAAGGAAGTACTGCTCAACACAATCCACAAACGGGGACCTCAACATCTCTGCGTTTGTGCGGATTCGGAATCTGGGCCGTTTCTTTCAGTTTCCTGCTCGTTTGCCGTGTACAAAATAATTGGGGTGGGCTTGATGTGAATATATTTCAGACCCCTAAGTGCACTCTGTCGACCATTGATGCAATGTTTTAGGCACCGGCTGTTGTAGATTCCTCGATGATGGGAAAGTCAGTACCCGTGATGGATTGGGCAGTGTTAATCACATGTTGCAGTCTCCTTCGCTCCTGGCATTCAGGTTGCCGACCCATGTCGTGATGCAACCAGACAACATGCTCTCTACTGTACACTTGTGGAAGTTAAAGAGAATACTCGACGACATACCGATAATCGCAATCTTTTCAGGGAGTAGAGGTGCTATAATTGCATCAATGTACTGGATCAAGGAAAGATATTCAAAGACTTTCACTCACAGGAATTTGCAGCCTTTGCCTCTCTCCACCATCGCCAAGCCGTTCTAGACTGGTTTGTGGGACCTCATACTTCCTACTCCAAAGTACAGAATCAGATCCTTGGTCTTCCTGCGTTTGAGAGCATGGTTGCTGTGCTTGAACCGTGGACATATAATAGATGGTGGTGTCGCCTAGGAATGTTGACGTCCATTGTGCGGTAGGGGATATGCTGATTTTAGTTTCCAGTGCATTCATGAAGTACGGTTGATTGAAGTCACCGCAGATGATGAGCATGGCATCAGGGTCTGGTGCTTACAGAGAGTACATGGCGGAGTATAATTGTCCAGAGCCACATTGGCGTTGACTTTGGGTACTGTGTAGACCACCGACACGATGGTAGAGGTGAATGACCCGGTCGGTTACTTAGCGAACTGTTATTCCAGGTGGTCTCCCGAACTATACACATGATATTTGAGACCAAACTTGGATTACAATTCGCAGTTCTGGTCGTCCAGCGATTGGAAGGAATACATGAAATTCAAAATGGCGCAAGTCAGAATCATAAAACTGTTACCGGGGCGGACGAGTTTGAGATTTAAGGAGAGCAGCGACAGGTTGGAACGTTTTCACCGGACAGTAGGAGATTGATGGGTGACATTACAGAGGTATATTTCATCATCAGGGGCAGGGAAACGGTAGACAATTAATGTCGTTTTTCCAAGCCTGGGGAGTCTAAAGCTGGAAGACGCCAGAGTGGATAGATTCAGAAGGTACTGAGAGGCAACGCTTTTTACAAAGGCAGTTGTGGTGAGGTTGAATGGCTGCAAGAGGAAGCTGAAGAGATGGCTTCGATTACAATTTCGGGGGGAAATGGCGGCGGCGGGAGATTCAAATTAACAAATGTCCCTTACCGCGAATCGGCTTCAACTGCTTCAATTGCCGACTGCGGTTTATTTCCATCCCGGACGAGGTCTTGACCTACTACCTGACATGGAACCACTGGAGGGTCGCTCCGGTTGCGGTGGTCTGTGGTGTTTTTTGGCCGTTTTCGGCCGTTGAACGATCGTCCTCCTGTTGCCTATATTGCTAGCTGCTAGCTGCTAGCCGCCAGAACCGCTAGAATCCCTGCACGCTGCCCGGATAGGACGCTGGCGTTGACTGTTCGCCGCTTCTCCGCACTCCCCCCCCCCCCTTGTCTGTTACCTACCTGTTACCTGTTACCTACCTGCCTGTCTGTTCCCTGTCAGTACCTGTGCCTGTGCACCATCGATGCTGGACACCTCCTGTGCCTGTGCACCATCGATGCTGCACGCTGGACACCTCCTGTGCCTGTGCACCATTGACGCTGGACACCTCCCTGCACCAGTGAGGGAGCTGGATCCTCTCTGCACCCGCACCGCTGGACAACCTCTCTACACCTGCACTGCTGGATACTCTCTGCACCCTCATCGCAGGACTACCTCTACACATGCTCTGCTGGGCAACCTCTTTGCTCCCTGAATGCTGGACACCTCGCTGCACCCGCTCTGCTGGACAACCTCTTTGCTCCCTCACCGCAAGATACTCTCCCCACCTGCACCTGCACTGCTGGACACCTCTCGGCACCCTCATCATCATGCTCAAATATTCAACTCTACAAATGATTGGTTTCTTCAACAACCACATCCCATCCTGCATCCAAGTCATTAAACAGCTTAGACTTCTACGTCGACCCCGTTTCATCCACAGAGGCTCTCGGCGCAAGCTTGTTTACTTCAACCACGGACATTCCATTCCATCCATCTGCTCACTACCACGATCTACCCCCCTCAACCGCGCCACCCCCCATGCCAGCTGACCGCACGCACTGTCAACCGGGACAACCTCAGATCTCTCCAGCCTGCCCTCATCCCTCCGCCCTCTCATAATGCCAACTTTGCCCTCCTCAACACCAGGTCGCTCAACAACAAAGCCCTTGCCCTCCATGAACTAATCCTTGACAATACTCTGGACTTCCTTCTGCTCACTGAGACCTGGCAACAACCCAATGTCTTCTTCTCCCTCAATCAAGCATCCCCACCTGGATTTAATTACATTTCCAAACCCCGCCCCTCCCGCCATGGAGGTGGCCTCGCTGTTATTTTCAACCAGAATTTTCGGATCACTGAACTCACCTTCCCCCAGTAGCATCATTTGAATTCCTCGCCTTCAAAACCCTTTCCTCCATGACAGTCATCCTCATTTACCGGCCACCTAAACCAAACCCCTCCTTCCTATCTGACTTCACTGAACTCCTCACACTTGCCTCATCCCTCTCCCCACGTCTGCTGCTACTTGGTGACTTCAATATTAACATGGACTCCCCCACCTGCAAGCTCGCATCTGAATTCGCCTTTTTACTTGACAACTTCTCTCTCACTCAGCACGTCACCTTTCCCACCCATGACAAAGGTCACATCCTTGACCTGGTCTGCTCCACAAATCAACCGGTACTCGACCTCCAACCATGCCTCTTCCCCCTCTCTGATCATAAGCTTATACGGTTCACCATCCCTTCTCCGACACCACGCCCCCGCTTCCTCCGAGAAATCACCTTCCGTAATCTAAAATCCATTGATCCCCTCCATCTCTCTGACCTCCTCTCCACCACTCTCCCCCTGGACTCACCCCCCATCTCACCTGATGATCTCACAAGCCATCTCAACTCCACCTTGTCTACATCCCTTAATACTTTGCCCCCCCTCAAAACAAGAACCGTAACTTTCAACACATCTTCACCCTGGTACACACCTGCACTTCGTAAACTGAAACAGACTGGTCGCCGACTTGAACGACTCACAAATAAATCATCTCTCACAGTCCACCTTGAAGCTTACAAACTCCACCTCACTGACTACAAAGACGCCCTCATTGCTGCAAAATCTGCCTACCTCTCCTCCATATTCACAGATCCCTGCCTAAACCACAGAACCCTCTTCTCCACAGTGGGCAACCTCCTCAAGCCTCGAGCCAACACTCTCCCTACCTCTACTCCGGATCTCTGCAACTCATTCCTCCACTTTTTCCGCTGATAAAATCAGCACCATCTATCAATCTGTATCCCCTGTACCCGACTCCCCAGCATCTACTCCACCACCTACCAAGGCCACTCCTTTCAACATCTCCACTGACCTCCTTACTCCACCTCCACACTTCTTCCTCTCCCAGTTTGACCTGGTCACCCCTATTGAAATCTCCAAACTCATCAGCTCTTCCAAACCCACTACCTGCTCCCTCGACCCTCTCCCCACTCCCCTGCTGAAGGCCTGCCTCCCCGTTCTCTGCCCCTACCTCACTAATCTCTTCAACTCCTCATTGTCCCAAGGAATTGGCCCCACCGCTTTCAAAACTGCTGCTGTTACACCAATCTTAAAGAAACCTGGTCTTGATCCCTCCTCTCTCATTAACTACCGCCCAATCTCAAACCTCCCCTTTCTTTCAAAAACCCTGGAGCGTTTCGTTGCGTCGCAACTTCATTCCCACCTCCTTGCGTATAACCTACTTGAACCCCTCCAATCTGGCTTTCGCCCCCTCCATAGCACAGAAACTGCTCTCCTCAAAGTCCTCAGCGACCTCCTCACCTCTGCTGACACTGGTTCCCTCAACATCCTCATCCTCCTCGACCTGAGCGCAGCCTTCGATACAGTGAACCATAACATCCTGCTCACCAGACTCAAAGACCTCGGCATTGATGGCTCTGCACTCAGCTGGCTCCGTTCCTACCTTTCCAACATATCCCACTTCATCTCTCTCCACAACCACACCCTGCTACAGCCACAGTCACTCAAGGCGTTCCCCAAGGCTCCGTACTCGGCCCCCTTCTCTTCATCATCTGCATCCTCCCCCTTGGTCAGATACTCCGCCACTTCAACCTGGACTTCCACTGTTACGCCGATGACACCCAGATCTACCTCGGCACCAAATCCCCCCACAACCCCCCTCCCCCCTCTCCCATATCGACTCCTGTTTGTCAGCTATAAAAACCTCGATGCAACATAACTTCCTCAAACTCAACAGCGATAAGACAGAATTCCTCCTCATAAGCTCCAAAGCCACATTCAGCAAAATCAATAACCCCACTCTCACCATCGATGGCACCACTGTCTCCCCATCTCCCCAGGCCCGCAACCGTGGCGTGATCTTTGATTCCTCCTTATTTCATCTCCGCAACATCGCCAAACTCAGACCCTCTCTCACACCTCCCGCTGCTGAAAGACGCATCCATGCCTTCATCTTCCTCATTGTCTTTCAAGGGCTGTCCACGTTTGGGTATCATTTTGGACACACGTATCAAGTGTTTTAAATAAAACACTTAATTTATAATTAACCGAAGCGAGCTGTTCGAATTCTGTTTCAGACTCCTGAACTATGATACACTGATCTATTCCTGGAGAATAATTCATGGCTGTTATGCAATATCGAGCTAATGAATGACGGGGACACCCTGTGGACGGTATGTGAACTGCAAGTAAGCGCGGCCTCACACACGTCTTGTTAACTGTTATATAACGTCCCATCATCTGCACTCAATGTAGCAACTAGTGAAAGACATTGTGCCAAGATCTGCATTACAATCTTAACGACGCGCGACTCCAAATTCAGAGATATATGACGTGAACTTCGCGATCTCCCCGCTCTACAGTACTCCGCAGGGTCGAACAGATAATTGAGAAGCACGTGGCATGGCTTACCAATATTATCACAAATATACAAATATCTATCTATATTACTAAAGCTCTGTTCTTGACCGGTTTTGGCGATCTGTGCTGCGATTTCCGAGAGAACGCCGCGACCTACGGCCGTCATGTTTGGCCACCTTGCTCAGAGCCCCCCTCCGCCGCATGTGTGCCGAGGATTTTTTCCGTTCATTACAAATGACAGAGATATTAATGTTTTTACAAAATTCCCCATTCTTTCTGCTGCCCCCGCTGGCGGCAGGGGGGTGGGACTATAAAGCCAGGAAGCGGTGTGCCTCAATCAGTGTCTGCAAGCTGGAGGAAGGCAGACGGCCACGTTTCTCTGAGCTGTGAATAAAACTGAACACATGTCTACTCAAATGTAAGTGCCGTAGTGGTTCTAAAATGCTTGCAGAATGTGTCTATTGGTTCTAAAGCTTGCAAAAAAAATGTCTATTGGTTCTAAAGCTTGCAAAATGTGTCTATTGGTTCTAAAGCTTGCAAAGAATGTCTATTGGTTCTAAAGCTTGAAAAAAGATGTCCATTGGTTCTAAAGCTTGCAGAAACATATCCATTGGTTCTAAAGCTTGCACAAAAATGTCCATTGGTTCTAAAGCTTGCAAAAAAAATGTCCATTGGTTCTAAAGCTTGCAAAAAATGTCTATTGGTTCTAAGCTTGCAAAAAAATGTCTATTGGTTCCAAAGCTTGCAAAAAATGTCTATTGGTTTTAAAGCTTGCAAAAAATGTCTATTGGTTCTAAGCTTGCAAAAAAATGTCTATTGGTTCCAAAGCTTGCAAAAAATGTCTATTGGTTTTAAAGCTTGCAAAAAAAAGTATTTTGGTTCTAAAATGGTTCATACTAGCGCTCCAGAAAGTCCCCACATCCCCCCTCCCCACTTCCCCCTCCCTACCCCCTCCCCCTCCTGGTTGGCTTGGCTTGGGTGTGTCTTGAAATTGAAAGGCACTACTTACTGCAAATGGTGGCATGAAGTTGAAAGGCACTACTTACTGCAAATGGTGGCTTGGGAGCTTTGGCTTGAAGTTGAAAGGCACTATTACTGCAAATTGTGGCTTGGGAGCTTTGACTTGAAGTTGAAAGGCAGTACTTACTGCAAATTGTGGTTTGAAGTTGAAAGGCATTACTTACTGCAACTTGGGGGCGTGGGTGCATTGGCTTGAAGTTGAAAGGCACTATTACTGCAAATGGTGGCTTGATTGCTTTGGCTTGAAGTTGAAAGTCACTTCTTACTGCAAATGGTGGCTTGGGTGTGGCTTGAAGTTGAAAGACACCACTTACTGCAAATGGTGGCATGAATTTGAAATGCACTACTTACTGCAAATGGTGGATCGGTTGCTTTGGCTTGAAGTTGGAGGGCACTACTCCTTGCAAACGGGGGGCGTGGGTGTGGCTTGAAGTTGAAAGGCATTACTTACTGCAAATGGTGGCATGAAGTTGAAAGGCACTACTTACTGCAAATGGTGGCTTGGGAGCTTTGGTTTGAAGTTGAAAGGCAATATTACTGCAAATTGTGGCTTGGTTGCTTTGGCTTGAAGTTGAAAGGCACTACTGACTGCAAATGGTGGTTTGGTTGCTTTGGTTTGAAGTTGAAATGCACTACTTACTGCAAATGATGGCGGGTGTGGCTTGGGTGTGGCTTGAAGTTGAAATACACCACTTACTGCAAATGGTGGCATGAAGTTGAAAGACACTACTTACTGCAAATCGTGGCTTGGTTGCTTTGTGTTGAAGTTGAAAGGCACTACCTTCTGCAAATGGTGGCTTGGGTGCAATGGCTTGAAGTTAAAATGCATTATTTACTGCAAATGTGGGCGTGGGTGCATTGGCTTGAAGTTGAAAGGCACTACTTACTGCAAATTGTGGTTTGAAGTTGAAAGGCATTACTTACTGCAAATTGTGATTTGAAGTAGAAAGGCACTACTTACTGCAATTGGTGGCTTGGGTGCTTTGGCATTAAGTTGAAAGGCTTGACTTACTGCAAATTGTAGCTTGGGTGCTTTGGCAATAAGTTGAAAGGCACTGCAAATGGTGGCATGAAGTTGAAAGGCACTACTTACTGCAAATGGTGGCATGAAGTTGAAAGGCTCTACTTACTGCAAATGGTGGCTTGGGTGCTTTGGCTTGCAGTTGAAAGACAGTACTTACTACAAATGGTGGCTTGGGTGCAATGGCTTGAAGTTGAAAGGCGTTACTTACTGCAAATGGTGGCATGAAGTCGAAAGGCACTACTTACTGCAAATGGTGGCTTGGGAGCTTTGGTTCGAAGTTGAAAGGCACTATTACTGCAAATGGTGGCTTGGTTGCTTTGGCTTGAAGTTGAAAGGCACTACTTACTGCAAATGGTAGCTTGGGTGTGGCTTGGGTGTGGCTTGACGTTGAAAGACACCACTTACTGCAAATGGTGGCTTGGGAGCTTTGAAGTTGAAAGGCACTACTTACTGCAAATGATGGCTTGAGTGTGGCTTGCAGTTGAAAGACACCACTTACTGCAAATGGTGGCTTGGGTGCTTTGAAGTTGAAAGGCACTACTTACTGCCAATGGTGGCTTGGGTGCTTTGGCTTGAAGTTAAAAGGCACTACTGTAAATGCACTTACTTCCTGTTTGCACTGTATATAGATTTTAGATAAAACGCTACCACTTACGGCTGTGATTTTTGGCCATCTTACTCAGTCCCCTCCGCTGAGCAGATGCAGATAATTCTTCCCATCAATGAAAAATAAAAGTGCTACTAGTTTTTTTTTAAATGTTGAGAATCTCTCTCCTGTCAATCACTCCATGAAAGCCACACCTTTTCCAGTGGGGGGGGGGGGGGTGCGTATAACACCCGGACATGTGGGTATGGCTCAGTCTCTGCAAGATGGAGGAGGGAGAGGTCACGATTCGCTGTCTTTAGTGGCTTTGCACCCTACTTCAAATGGTATGAACCTGCATTTGAATTTGGTGGCCTTGCACCCTGCTAGAAGTGGTAAGAAACTGCACTTGAATTTGGTGGCCTTATACCCTGCTTGAAATAGAATTTCAAGGATTAGCCGTGAGTCAATTACCAGCCCGCCAGCCGTGAGTGAGTGAGTTGCCAATACAACAGGCTTGATTGACTGAGACGCCAGCCTAATAATCCATTTGGCGCACAATTTGCATACTAGCCCTCTGGAAACCAGTCCCTTCAGCCCATAACACCCATACTAGCGCTCCAGAAAGCAAACCCCCCAGCTGGCCACCAATATTAGAATTGGAGGAGAGGTGGAATATTGCGTTGGATGACCAGCCCTCCTGTGTGATGCTGGGACCCAACGGGTCCTACTTAGTTTAGTAATTACTAAAACTAAGATCTTGACCGCTTTCGACTTTCTGTTTCGTGATTTCCGCGAGAACGCAGCCACTTACGGCCGTAATTTGTGGCAATCTCGCTCAGAACCCCCTCCGCCGGATTGGACCGGAGGATTTTTCCCATCGATGAAAAATCAGAGAGATATTAATATATATTTTTAAATCGCAATTCTCTCTGCTGGCGTCAGGGGGAGGGACTATAAAACCCGAAAGTGTCGTGCCTCACTCAGTCTCTGCGAGGCGGAGGAAGCGATAGGGTCACGGCTCTCTGATCTCCGAATAACACTGAACACACGTCCACTCCACGGTGAGTCCCCTCGATGTGGTTTTCAGAAAATGTGTTTGTCGCTTGAAAAGTGTTTACCCAATTGGCTTGGCTTTTAAAGGGGTTTCTGAAAATGTGTTTTGTCAGCTTGCAAAGTGTTATCCCAACTAGTAGTATGGATAAGGGAGAACCGGTGGATGTGTTATATCTGGACAAGGTCCCACATAAGAGATTAGTATGCAAACTTAAAGCACACGGTATTAGGGGTTCAGTATTGATGTGGATAGAGAACTGACTGGCAAACAGGAAGCAAAGAGTAGGAGTAAACGGGTCATTTTCAGAATGGCAGGCAGTGACTAGTGGGGTACCGCAAGGCTGGGACCGCAGCTATTTCCAATATATATTAATGATTTGGACGAGGGAATTGAATGCAAAATCACCAAGTTTGCGGATGGCACCAAGTTGGGGGGCAGTGTTAGTTGTGAGGAGGATGCTAGGAGACTGAAAGGTGACTTGGATAGGTTTGGTGAGTGGGCAACTGCATGGCAGATGCAGTATAATAGGAAAATTTAACGGGAACTTACCAGTTTGAAGTTTGATCTTTATTTTATGAGGAATTACGTTGAGGGATTACGTGAACAGCCCGCCAGCCCGCGTGCGCGTCAATCTTGAAAGCAGCGGTGCGAAATCAAATATAACAGTTGTTGAACTGAATATAGTAAGATTAGAGAAACTAGAATACCAGCTGACCTTTATGATAGAGGGTTGGGAGTGGAGGGCACGTAATCCCTCAACATAGAAACATAGAAACATAGAAAATAGGTGCATTCGCCCCTTCGAGCCTGCACCGCCGTTCAATATGATCATGGCTGATCATCCAACTCAGTATCCTGTACCTACCTTCTCTCCATACCCCCTGATCCCTTTAGCCACAAGGGCCACATCTAACTGCCTCTTAAATATAGAGAACTGGCTTCAACTACTGTACATTATGCGGCAGAGAGTTCCAGAGATTCACACTCTCTGTGTGAAAACTGTTTTTCTCCTCTCGGTCCTAAAGGATTTCCCCTTTATTCTTAAACTGTGAACCCTTGTCCTGGACTTCCCCAATATCGGGAACAATCTTCCTGCATCTAGCTTGTCCAACCTCTTAAGAATTTTGTAAATTTCCATAAGATCCCCCCTCAATCTCCTAAATTATAGCGAGTACGAGCCGAGTCTATCCAGTCTTTCTTCATATGAAAGCCCTGACATCCCAGGAATCAGTCTGGTGAACTTTATCTGTACTCCCTCTATGGCAAGAATGTATTTCCTAAGATTTGGAGACAAAAACGTTACGCAATACTCCAGGTGTGGTCTCACCAAGACCCTGTACAACTGCAGTAGAACCTCCCTGCTCCTATACTCAAATACTTTTGCTATGAATGCTAACATACCATTCGCTTTCTTCACTGCCTGCTGCACCAGCATGCCTACTTTCAATGACTGGTGTGCCATGACACCCAGGTCTCGTTGCATCTCCCCTTTTCCTAATCGGCCACCATTTAGAAAATAGACTTCTCTCCTGTTTTTGCCACCAAAGTGGATAACCTCACATTTTTCCACATTCTACTGCATCTGCCATGCACTTGCCCACTCACCCAGCCTATCCAAATCACCTTGCAGCCTCCTAGCATCCTCGTCACAGCTAACACTGCCCCCCAGCCTCGTGTCATCCGCAAACTTGGAGATGCATTCAATTCCCTCGTCCATATCATTAATATATATTGTAAATTACTGGGGTCCCAGCACTGAGCCTTGCGGTACCCCACTAGTCACTGCCTGCCATTCTGAAAAGGACCCGTTTACTCCTACTCTTTGCTTCCTGTTTGCCAGCCAGTTCTCTATCCACATCAATACTGAACATTTTTCAAACTTCAAATTGGTAAGTTCTCGTTAAATGTTCCTATTATACTGCATACTGAACACCCAATACCGTGTGCTTTAAGTTTGTATACTAATCTCTTATGTGGGACCTTGTCGAAAGCCTTCTGAAAGTCCAGATATAACACATCCACTGGTTCTCTCTTATCCACTCTACTAAATACATCCTCGAAAAATTATATAAGATGTGTCAGACATGATTTACCTTTCGTAAATCCATGCTGACTTTGTCCAATGATTTCACCATAGAAACATAGAAACATAGAAAATAGGTGCAGGACTAGGCCATTCGGCCCTTCGAGCCTGCACCGCCATTCAATATGATCATGGCTGATCATCCAATTCAGTATCCTGTACCTGCCTTCTCCCCTGATCCCTTTAGCCACAAGGGCCACATCTAACTCCCTCTTAAATATAGCCAATGCACTGGCCTCAACTACCTTCTGTGGCAGAGAATTCCAGAGATGCTCCACTCCCTGTTTGAAAAGTAGAACCACTTTCCAAATGTGCTGCTATCCCATCTTTAATAACTGACTCTAGCAGTTTCCCCACTACCGATTTTAGACTAACTGGTCTGTAATTCCCCGTTTTCTCTCTCCCTCCCTTTTTAAAAAGTGGGGTTATCTGGCCCTGGGGATTTATCGGCCTTTATCCATTCAATTTACCTAACACCACTTCCCGGCTAACCTGGATTTCACTCAGTTCCTCCATCTTATTTGTCCCGCGGTCCACTGCTATTTCGGGCAGATTATTTATGTCTTCCTTAGTGAAGACGCAACCAAAGTAGTTATTCAATTGGTCTGCCATGTCCTTGTTCCCCATGATCAATTCACCTGTTTCTGACTGCAAGGGACCTATATTTGTTTTAACTAATCTCAATCTCTTCACATATCTATAAAAAACTTTTGCAGTCTGTTTTTATGTTCCCTGCCAGTTTTCTTTCAGTATCTATTTTCCCTGTCCTAATTAAGCTCTTTGTCCTCCTCTGCTGAACACTGAATTTCTCCCAGTTCTCTTGTAGGCTTATTTTTCTGGCTAAATTTGTGCGCTTCATCTTTTGTTTTGATACTATCCCTGATTCCCTTGTTATCAACGTAACTCCTCATAAAATAACGATCAAACGTCAAACTGGTAAGTTCCTTTAATCTTACTATTTTACTTAGGAGTCACGTGAGTGACTACGTGAAGATTTCAAAGCTCTGTGATTTAATGCCGTGGAAACGAGTCCATGAGTCACACACTGCATCAGTTGACCAATGATGAGTGAACATTAATAATGCATTCAGACATGACATAGATATTGACATGTCGGTGCTTGTAATGAACAGATAATGATAATAGTAACCTCCCTCAACCGGGAGTAAAGCATGGAACATAACCTAACATAGAGTTGGCAAATAGCCCCGATCTGGCAATGGGTTAGTTCCAAAATGTTTGGAAAGATCGTTTGTTTGACCATCCTGCAGCCGTCAACGTCCATAACCCTGCTGCTGAGGTTGTTCCAGCCCTGGTGGAGAGAGACTTGAAAATGTCGGTGTTCACTCCTGTATAAGCCAGAACTCGTTTTAACCACCTGGAGATGGTTTGTAGTGATACCTTCTTATGGGGCGTGATGTAACTAACAAACATTGCTAGTTCAGATTATCTAAAGCTCTTAGTGACCTTAACATTCTGGTGTAGATGTGTGACCACACACAACCGAAGTTCAATGGGATATGCCAACAAATCTAGATTGAGCCCTGATGCCCCTGGTCTACTCTGCTTGACTAAGTCAAAACATAAAGTGTTATTTTGCCTGTAGATATAATCATCCTGTCCAGTTACAGCTATGCAATGACTGGACCCGTTGCGCTGAACACAGCGCCATGAGCATAACCACTTTGCAAGTGAGTTTGCCCAAGGACAGGGATTTTAGCAGGAACCCATCGACCATGCGACGTAGCACAATGTTAACATCCCATATTTCTGGGAGGTTTCGAGTTGAAGATACTCTTCGTAATCTAGATATCAGAGGGTGAGACCCGACAGAGTGGTTTCTGCTCCCCGCAGCCATTATGATGAGAAGCCACTTTTGGCAGAGTAAATGGCACTTTACCTTAATGATTGTCAAAACCCCATATAAAACTGAACTTCAAGACGTCAGTCATCTGTGCCGAATTATCTATATTACTAAAAGTTTGATCTTGACCGCTTTTGGCTCACTGTGCTACGATTTCCGAGAAAACGCCGCCACCTACGGCCGTCATTTGTGGCCACCTCGCTCAGAGGCCACCCCCCCCCCCCTCCCCCGCCTTCCGGGACCGGAGGATTTTTCCCATCGATGAAAAATCAGAGAGATATTAATGTTTTTTTTAAATGTCATTCTCTCTGTTGGCCCTGCTGGTGGGAGGGGGAGGGCCTATAAAACCAGGACGTGGTGTGCCTCACTCAGACTCTATAACATGGAGGAACCAAGAGGGTCACGTCTCTTTGAGCTCTGAATAACACTGAACACATGTCTACTCAACTGTGAGTGCCCTTTATGTGGTTTGAAAATGAAAATATGGTTGGTTTGAAGTAAAAATGCACTGCCAATTAAGTAAAAATTCACTGGTAATGAAGTAAATATGGTTGATTTGAAGTAAAAATGCACTTCTAATTAAGTAAAAATGCACTGCTAATGAAGTAAACATGCACTGCTAATGAAGTAATAATGCAATGCTAATGGTTGTTAGTGTTTAAAAAATGTCGATAATCTCTCTCCACTCAATCACACCATGAAGGCCACATATTTTCCGGTGGTAGGGGGACGGATTATAGAACCTGGAAGTGTGGGTGTGGCTCAGTATCTCTATGATGGGGGAGGGAGAGGTCACAACTCTGTCTGAGCTGTGAATCAACTGTACACACAGAATGTCTACCGAACTTTGTGTTGTGTTTTTTGTGGTTTTATGGTGGTTTTATGGTGGTTTCACCTTGCTTGAAATGGTATTAAACTGCATTTGACTATGGTGGCCTTGCAACCTGCATGACATGGTATTAAACTGCATTTGAATGTGGTGTTGTTGCACCCTGCATGAAATGGTATGAAACTCCATTTGAATTTGGTGGCCTTGACTTCCGGTGGCGCCATGGAGCATTACGGTGCGGTATTGAGCTTCTCTCCCGCAAAAATTGCAGAAAAAACCGTTTTAAAGTCAGCACCGATTTTTAAAAAACTCACCGGAGCTGCTGGGTGTCGTGTAAATGTGACATCATCAGAAAGTGACGTGAAAATCGGAGAGATTAACGGTAAAATCGGGAGTTTTAAATGAGCAAAGAAAAAGGCTCAAGAGCACCTAAGAAAAACACTATTATTCTTCAGTTCGAGAAAGTATTGGATACTCTGCAAACGACAGAAGAAGGTTCCGAAGAAGAAAAATCTTACAGCCAAGGGTCTCTGCTTGAAATGGCGACAAAAGGAGACAAGAAGGAGAAAGAGGTAAACAAATGCTTTTAGATATGACTGCTACAATCAATATTACACTGGAGAATATGCAGAGTATGGAGTGTTATATGGAGAGTAACAAGCAGAGTCTGGAGACTAATATGGAACGTAATAAGAAGAGTATGGAGACTAGCATGGAAAGAATTTCTCAAAATATTGATAATACTTGCAGTGAGTTAAAAGAATTGAAGAAGCAATATATGGAATTTGATAAAAGACTAAACTCAGAGTGTGTCAGAATTGAAAATGATTACAACAAGAAATTTAAAGGTGTGCAGGATGATATCGGAAAACAGGATGAGATAATGGAAGAGATGGAGAATGAGATGAAAGAGATAGTCACGGAAATAAGGAGTTTGAAAAAATCACAGAAAACTGAAGAGGAAAAACTTGGAAGAATGACTGATAAATGTCTGGAGCTGGAAGCAAGATCTCGAATACAAAATCTGAGGATTCTGGGAGTAAAAGAAGGACGAGAGGGACATGAATCTCAAGTATGTACTTTCGTTACTGATTTATTCAAAGATGTCTTTGAACTGTCGGAAGAACCAAGAATAGACGTCGCTCAACGAGTTGGGCATGTTGCAATAGGAACACATTATTCAAGAAAGATAATCGTGAAATTCCGTGATATCTCTTCAGTGGAATTTATATTGAGAAAGACTACCCATGGGAAGAAGCTGTCATACCGTGGGGATAATGTTCGAATCTTCCGCGATTACCCACCCGAGGTAGGCCGGAGAATGAGATTACTCACACCGGCAAGACACACTCTGAAAGATATCCCCGGAATTAGATATGGGGTTGTCTTTCCCGGAAGAATGAAGGTATCTTATAACAGCACTGAACGCTCATTTACAGATCCCGGAAAAGCTTTTAAGTATGCAGAGGATATCGTTAAGAAAACATCGGGGGAAGCTGCCGACAAGGAAGAAGATTGAACTTTTAATTCTTATGATAGAGTTTTGAACTGGTTAAAATGGCCGAGCTTTCCAGACAATTATAAAGCTTATCTCTCTGGAATGTGTTTTTGGAGAGCCAGGGCCATATTTCACTTTGATCGAAAAGCTCAAAGTTTAAACCCTTGGTACCTGCTTGTATGGTAGTTAACCCTTTGGTACCTGCTTGTATGGTGTTGGTACCTGCTTGTATGGTAGTTAGAGAATGGGATATTATGTAAGAATCCTGGGTGGATATATATGGTGAAGTTTAGATTAGATTAAGATTAGATAATTTGGAAAGACATATCTATATTACTAAAACTCTGTTCTTGACCGCTTTTCCCGATCTGTGCTGCGATTTCCGAGAGAACGCCGCCACCTACGGCCGTCATTTTTGGCCACCTCGCTCAGAGCCCCCCTCTGCCGCATGTGTGCCGAGGAATTTTCCCCTCGATTAAATATGACCGAGATATTAATGTTTTTACAACATTCCCCGTTCTCTCTGCTGCCCCCGCTGGCGGCAGGGGAGGGAGGGACTATAAAACCCGGAAGTGTCCTGCTTCAATCACTTTCTTCCCGACCACGAAGTGAAAGGGTCACGGCTCTCTGAGCTGCAGCTCTACTCCGAGGTGAGTCCCCTGCATATGCGTTTTCAGCCAATTGATATGTATGTTGTTCACCATTCACCATGGTCTGAAGTTTCTTGGCATTTTGTTGGAAAGAGTTTGTATATTTGTCTATTTGTCTACCTATATTGTCTTTTGAAATGTGTCTTGAACATGAAATGCATTTTAAATTTGTCTATCTATATTGTCTTTTGAAATGTGTCTTGAACATGAAATGCATTTGCAAATTTGCCTATCTATATTGTCTTTTGAAATGTGTATTGAACATGAAATGCATTTGTATATTTGTCTATCTATATTGTATTTGAAAATTGTATTGAAAATAAAAACCATTTGTATATTTGTCTATCTACATTGTATTTGAAATGTGAATTGAAAATAAAAACCATTTGTATATTTGTCTATCTATATTGTGTTTGAAAATTGTATTGAAAACAAAAACCATTTGCAAATTTGTCTATCTACATTGTATTTGAAAATTGTATTGAAAATAAAAACCATTTGTATATTTGTCTATCTACATTGTATTTGAAATGTGAATTGAAAATAAAAACCATTTGTATATTTGTCTATCTAAATTGTGTTTGAAAATTTTATTGAAAACAAAAACCATTTGCAAATTTGTCTATCTACATTGTATTTGAAAATTGTATTGGAAATAAAAACCATTTGTATATTTGTCTATGTACATTGTGTTTGAAATGTGTATTGAAAATAAAAACCATTTGTTATTGTTATAAAGCGTTTGCAAATTTGTTTCTCTTGGGATTTAGAATGGTTGCATCCGTTTTCAGGTCACTAAAGCATGATGTCTATTGTCTTTGAAATGGTTCTGTAAATAGAAATGCATTTGTTGCAACGTTTTAGGGCGAGTAATGCACGAATAAAGCTTTTTATTTCGACCAGAACTGTGTTTAAATGGCGCTAATTTTGTGATTTTGGCGGTTGCATGATGGCGGCGATGACGTCATTTCCGGCGATCGGTAAGCCGGCGGCGATGACGTCATTTCCGGTCGGAGGCGAGGGGCGGCGATGACGTCATTTCCCGTCGGAGGCAAGATGGCGGCTGCCCACAGAGTGCACGAGGTGTTGAATAATTCTACAGAACTGGTAAATGTTTGTGTGCTTGTTGCAGACACAGCGACAATTGTGTTTCAGCAAAAGCTGCATTGTGTTGCAGCATTGTGTTTCAGCCACAGACTACAACAGGATTTGAAGATTCCTTCAAATATTCGGCTGCTTTCTCTATGGTAAGTCTGTGTTTGTTGGACGTTTTTTAAAAGCAGCATTTTGTTTCAGCAAAAGACTCTACAGCAGGATTTGAATATTCGTTTTACACAGTGTATTTTAGTGTTGTGTGTGTGAATGTGTGTGTGTGAATATAAATATATGTGTGTGAGTGAATATATATATGTGTGTGTGAATATATATATATGTGTGTGTGTGTGAATATATATGTGTGTGTGTGTGTGTGTGTGTGAATATATATGTGTGTGTGTGTGTGTGAATATATGTGTGTGTGAATATATATGTGTGTGTGTGTGTGTGCCTCTCTCTCTATGTGTGTGTGTGCCTCTCTCTGTGTGTGTGTGACTCTCTCTGTGTGTGTGTGTGCAATCTCTCTGTGTGTGTGTGTGCCTCTCTGTGTGCGTGTGTGTGTGTGCCTCTCTGTGTGTGTGCCTCTCTCTCTGTGTGTGTGTGCCTCTCTCTCTTGTGTGTGTGCCTCTCATCTCTCTGTGTGTGTGCCTCTCTCTCTGTGTTGTGTGTGTGTGTGTGTGTGTGTGTGTGTGTGTGTGTGTGTGTGTGTGTGTGTGTGTGTGTGTGTGTGTGTGTGTGTGTGTTCAAATGAGTTTATTGTCATGTGTCCCTGTATAGGACAATGACATTCTTGCTTTGCTTAAGCACACAGAAAATAGTAGGCATTTACTACAATACAGATAAATGTGTCCATATACCATCATATCAATATATACACACATGAATAAATAAACTGGTAGTGCAAATAACAGAAAATGGTTGCTAATAATCAGAGTTTTGTCCGAGCCAGGTTTAATAGCCTGATGGCTGAGGGGAAGTAGCTATTCCTGAACCTGGTTGTTGCAGTCTTCAGGCTCCCGTACCTTCTAGGTAGCAGGGAGATGAGTGTGTGGCCAGGATGGTGTGGGTCTTTGATGATACTGACAGCCTTTTTGAGGCAGCGACTGCGATAAATCCCCTCGAAGGAAGGAAGGTCAGAGCCGATGATGGACTGGGCAGTGTTTACTACTTTTTGAAGTCTTTTCCTCTCCAGGGCGCTCAAATTTCCTAACCAAGCCACGATGCAACCGGTCAGCATGCTCTCGACTGTGCACCTGTAGAAGTTAGAGAGAGTCTTCCTTGACAATCCGACTCTCCGTAATCTTCTCAGGAAGTAGAGGCGCTGATGAGCTTTTTTTGATAATTGCGTTAGTGTTCTCGGACCAGGAAAGATCTTCAGAGATGTGCACCCCCAGGAATTTGAAGTTCTTGACCCTTTCAACCATCGACCCGTTGATATAAATGGGGCTGTGGGTCCCCCTCCTACTCCTTCCAAAGTCCACAATCAATTCCTTGGTTTTGCTGGTGTTGAGGGCCAGGTTATTGCGCTGGCACCATATGGACAGTTGCTCGATCTCTCTTCTGTACTCTGACTCATCCCCATCAGTGATACGCCCCACAATAGTGGTGTCGTCAGCGAACTTGATGATGGAGTTCGCACTGTGGTTCGCTTCGCAGTCATGGGTATAGAGTGAGTACAGCAGGGGGCTGAGCACGCAGCCTTGAGGTGCTCCCGTGCTGATTGTTATTGAGGCTGACACATTTCCACCAATACGAACAGACTGTGGTCTGTGGACGAGGAAATCGAGGATCCAGTTGCAGAGGGATGCGCAGAGACCCAGTTCTGCGAGTTTGGTAACCAGTTTGGAGGGGATGATTGTGTTAAATGCCGAGCTGTAATCAATGAATAACAGCCTGACATATGAGTTTTTGTTGTCCAAGTGGTCCAATGCGGAGTGGAGGGCCAGCGAGATCGCATCCACCGTTGCTCTGTTGTGGCGGTACGCGAACTGCAGTGGGTCCAGGTTTTTGTCGATGTAGGAGTTGATTTGCTCCATGATCAACCTCTCAAATCACCACCGGCGTTAGTGCTACCGGTCGATAGTCATTGAGGCACGTCACCTTACTCTTCTTGGGCACCGGTATAATTGATGCCCTTTTAAAGCAGGTGGGGACCTCAGACCTCAGAAGTGAGAGGTTGAAAAAGTTCGTAAAAATTCCCGCCAGTTGGTCCGCATAGGTTTTTAGAACACGGCCGGGTATACCATCAGGTCCAGGTGCTTTTCGGGGGTTCACCCCTCTGAAGGATTTCCTGACATCGGCCTCTGTGACTGAGACTGAAATGCCATCACAGCGAATGGGGGATCGGGAAGGCACATCAGTATTCTCCCTGTCAAAGCGTGCGTAAAACGCATTGAGCTCGTCAGGGAGTGATGTTACACCGGCATTAGAGCTGCCTCCTGGTTTTGCCTTGTAGGAGGTGATTGCATTCAGACCCTGCCACAGCTGCCGAACATCTGTCTCGTCCTCCAGTTTGGAGCAGAAGTCCCTTTTGGCCTTTTTGATGGCCTTACCCAGGTCGTATCTGGTCTTCATGTAGGCCACTGTATTGTTGGAAGTGAATTCCCTGTGTCTGGACTTCAGGAGAGTGCGGATCTCAAAGTTCATCCAAGGTTTCTGATTGGGAAACACTTGGAAGGTTTTTGTAGGGATGCAGTCCTCCACACATTTCTTTATGAAGTCTGTAACGGCTGTGGCATATTCGTTCAAGTCCGTTGCCGAGTCCTTGAACATTGCCCAGTCTACAGACTCCAAACAGTCCTGGAGTTGTTCTTCTGCCCCCCCCCCCCCCCCCCGACCAGCTCTGTGCTGTCCTCACTTCTGGGGGTGCGCTCTTTAATTGCTGCCTGTAGGCAGGAAGAAGCAGCACCGCGGTATGGTCGGACTTACCGAAGTGAGGGCGAGGGATAGAGCGATAGGCATTCTTGATGGTGGTGTAGCAGTGGTCGAGGGTGTTAGGTCCTCTGGTGCAGCAGGAGACATGTTGGTGGAAGTTGGGGAGTTATTTCTTGAGGTTCGCCTTATTGAAGTCCCCAGCAATGGTGGTAAATGCCTCGGGGTAAGACGTCCGGTGTTTGTTGACCACGGCGTGCAGCTCCTCCAGTGCCAGACGGACGTCTGCCTGGGGTGGGATGTAGACCGCGGTCAGGATAACGGAGGTGAATTCTCTCGGGAGGTAGAAGGGACGGCACTTCACCACCAGATGTTCGAGGTGTGGAGAGCAGGAGTTGGACAGGACTGCCACGTCGGAACACCACGCACAGTTGACCATGAGGCAGACGCCCCCTCCTCTCCCTTTCCCAGATGCCAGGGTACGGTCCATGCGGTGGATGGAGAACCCTTCAGGCTGGACCGCTGAGTCTGGGGAACTGGGGGTGAGCCATGTCTCTGTGAAACAGAACACAGAGCATTCCCTCAGCTCCCTTTGATAAAGCAGTCTTGCCCTTAAGTCCTCCACTTTGTTTTCAAGGGACTGTACATTAGCCAGTAGGATAGTTGGGAGAGGGGGCCGAAGTGTCCTGCGCTTCATTCTGACCTGGAGTGCTGCCAGACGCCCACGTTTCCGGACACAATGGAATCCCCCTTTGTTTCCAGGTACTGTACTTGCTGTACCTGCTGTTTCTGCGGACCTGCGCTGGAACGGGG